>NW_019745102.1:456155-586465 GCF_002891405.2 Cryptotermes secundus | reverse complement strand
TGTCGAGAGTAGATGAGAAACTACTGGATTCTCAGGAAGGGCTCATATCCGTGGAGTTGTCTAATTAGTTAGTTAGCTAGACATAATTAGCAATAACATAACACAACGGTAGAATTGTAGGTGAAATGGTCAAGCATATTTTTAGGGTAGAGACCACTGCGAAACCCTAAAAGTAGATGGAAAGATAATATTAAAATTGTTCCCAAAAAACAGGATGTAAGGTTGTGAACTGGATTCATCTCGCTCAGGCTAAGAGACCAGTGGCAGACTCTTGTGAACACAGCAATGAACTTGGGGTTGCATAGAATGCTGGGAATTTCGAGAGTAGCTGAGCAACTACTGGATTCTCAGGAAGGGCTCATATCCGTGGAGTTGTCTAATTAGTTAGTTAGCTAGACATAATTAGCAATAACATAACACAACGGTAGAATTGTAGGTGAAATGGTCAAGCATATTTTTTGGGGCAGAGACCACTAGGAAACCCTAAAAGTAGATGGAAATATAATATTAAAATTATTACCAAAAAACAGGATGTGGGAATGTGAACTGGATTCTTCTGGCTCAGAATTAGGACCGGTGGAGGGGCCTTGTGAACACGGTAATGAAGCTTGCGGTCTCCATAAAATGGTGGAAACTTCTTGGGTGGCTGAGCAAATAGCGACTTTTCAAGAAGAACTCAGCTCCATGGAGTCAGTTTTCCAGTTAGTTGGAAAGGTGCAGTTAGCAACAACATGCCCAAGACAACACTAGAACTGCGAGCTAAGCAGTAAGGATGTCGCTGGAAGCAGGCCCACTGATAAGGCTGAACTCGGGTCTGAAATATGAACCTGAAGGGACAAGGCTCTTATGCAGAACTGCAACACTCTCTCTTGCAGTGCCCGTAACAGGCCACATTCCGGGAAGAGCAGTGATGATACACTGAGAGGAGATGTTTTTGATGACTTCAGTGGATGGGGAAGGATTACAAATAATCTCATTAAGATGGGCACTGAAAGAAGCATTTGGATGTAGATTGTCTATATAATAAAACTAACCGTTCTAACATTTCTAAAGCTCTTTTGAGCTCCACTGATGTTACTTATAAATAATAATTATAATTAAAGTATAAATAATCTCAATAAGACTCACAGGCCTACTAAATATGATGCAATGTCGAAATGTTGTATGCGAAAAATAGCTGCATCACAGTACTAACAGTTTAAGCTTTACTGTCACTTTAGAACACAAAATTTGATTCCATAACTGGTATTTTCATAACAATTTACTGCTCCTATAAACTAATCTAAACTGTATAGCTTGGCCTTGGAACTTTTACGTCGTTAATGTTAAAATGGCGGCAATACAAGTGTATGGCCTCCAACGACAAAATGTGATATAAAAATGGCTACATCCGGACAGCGACAAAGGCACTAGTTTAATTAAATATTTCGTAAATATTATAATACAGTATTTCTATCCAGAAGGAAAGCAAACTTTTATCTGAAATTCTGACGTTAAAATCTATAAAATAAATTACTATACAAAGTATCGTAATTATTAATTCATAATATTAAGCTTGTAATTTATATTTATTCTAGAAAGCTCCCCATGGCGCCTAAAGCCCCGGAAATCCAATATGGCTACAAGCAAATGCAGTAAACACTCCATTTTAATACGAGTATGTGAACAGGTAAATTACAAATTATACAGATCCTAGAAAGCAGTGGATTCGTTATGACCCTAAAATTTTGCAAACGAATGCTTCTGAACTTCTAAATAAATTGCTCCTTTTAGAATACCGCAAATATTTAAGTTTTGTCTCGTCAAAAAAACCGCCAAAATTACCGCCAAATTTGCAACTTCTTCACACTAATTAACGCATGCAAATAGTAATTATACATTTGGTAGTCATGATATATGCGACTAAATCGAAATTATAATGCAAAAAACGTATGAAAGTCTTGCAAAATGTGCAATTCTCACTTCTCTGCTATTACAAACAGCCTACTTCGTCAAGCACGAAGACTTGTTGCTCACGAACTAATGCAAAGTGGTTTCTGAATGATTTTATAATGCATTTAGCTCAACTCAATTGATATAAAGTCACAAACACTTGCAAATCATGTAATTAACACAACTTACGGGAATTCACGCTGTCCTAGCTGCACAAAATATGCATGCGAAGCTGCAGAATTGGAGCACACGCTTATCACATCTTACCTCCCTCACACGTAATGGCTCTCTGACCTGTGCGAAGGACACGTCACAATAAGGGAGGGGGGTTCAAGATGTCACTCCAAAGTAAGGGTTCGTGTTAAATATTTCACATATTATATTCCGAGATCGAATAAAATAATATTACGCATAAGGTGTCCTCTAAATTTTTGGCTAAGCCTCGTTTGTTTCGGATTTTAAAATTAAATAAATATAAAATGATAGCACCGTCCAATCACTGCTCGGTTACACAATCTAGTTTCTCGCGCCCAGTGAAGAGCACAGGTATTTGGAAACAAAAAAAGCGAGGGAATTTTCGGCGCGGGAGAGATAAACGAATAAATTTAATGACACGTTATCATTTGGCGATTCTTAAGTTCTCGAGCTGAATACCAAAAATGAAAATAACGATGAATTTACTTCCGAGTCCTAAGTTGTACGCTCTTGACGTGTATAGTGGTGTGGAGGTCTTTGTCGAAGTACATGAAGGAGAGTGACAACCCCCTATAAGAAAGGATCTTACAATATTCATTTTGTGTCCCCCATCATCCGACAGGCTTATGGAGGTGAATTCAAAAAGAAAATTCTTGTTCTGCTGGTGATCGAACCCCGGGTTTTCAGTCCCATAGCTTGTTATGTTACTGACAGGGCTATACCAGCTTACCACAGTTGACTTGTTAGAACCGACATTTCGGAGGAATGTATCGCCTGCATCTTCAGGGTAGAAGAACCAGCGTGAGCATGTGGCTGTACTGGTTCCTCGCTCTCAGATTTTTTTTCTGCCATGAAGATGGAGGCGATACATTCCTCCGGTTTATGCAAGATCTACACGGGGCCACATCCCAGAAAACGGCATTCTTCATAGTCAACGCCGTGAAAACCTCACGTCTTACTTAAAATATATAGTTGAGTTGTTGATTCCCTCATTAATTCATCCTTATTCTGTTGCACCCTCTGAAGCATAGGGCATTCGTGAAAGGCGTCGTTTCAATTCAGTTTCTCAACATATATATACAGTCGGTAGGACTCCTTGGACGGGGGATCAGCCTGTCGCAAGGCCCGATACATGCACAGGACAATGAAACACAGAATAAAAGTAGTCAAACATCCATGCCTCGAGGGGGACTCGAACCCACAACTCCAGTGTTTGAGCAGGTGAAGACAGTTCATGCCTTAGACCACGTGACCACTGTGATCGGCGTTGATTTCCCGAGTTTTTAATAAATCATAAACTCCTAGTTAAAGTGTTCTTAATAACCCACATATTCGGAAATTATAACAAGTGGCAAATATAAAACCATTACTTCACTAACTGTTCTTTGTGACTTTAAAAAGTGGCTTCTGCTTCAAGGGAAGCAATTAATTACGAGTGTTTGAAAGTGCCGTGTTCAGGGAAATGTGGCTATAAGAAGCGTTAAAGCATGAGAAAATTGAAGGATATTACGCGTTGTCTAGTTCTTATACGTTATGATGGGCTGGGCACGCAGTTTGGATGGAAGGAATTAGAGATAAAAGATTTTGTAGGAAAATATAATGGAAAGTAAGTTGTTGGAAGATCTAGAGTTGGATGGGAGAAATTTTAACCTAGTTCTTAGGGGCATGATTTTTAAAACGTTGGGCCCTCCTACCATAATGAATTAAACTCTCTTTTTTTATTGCTAGTGGGGGGGGACCAAGTCCCTTTTATTGCGGCCACTTCTGGCCTATTGTACCAGCCCCAGATGATAGGTGAGGGTGATTGTGGAGCAATTGGTGGAATGAAGATTGGCAGGGGAAATCGAAGTACTCGGAGGAAACCTGCTCCAGTGCCACTTTGTCGACCACAAATCCCACTTGACCAGACTCGGGATCGAACCCGGGCTGCCGCGCTGGGAAGCCAGCGACTAACCGCTTGAGCTATGGCGCGGCCCAATTAAACCCTTACTATACTTCACTTCAGGTACTTGTCACAGTCTCAAATGGGCCACTAATCTAATGGGCACATAAAAGTCTGCGCCCCGATCTGGGGCCCGGCTGCCACCTCCTGATAATTAGTCACTCTCTGCTGGGAACGTGATGTCATGAATCATGCCAAAGTTATTTAACGACGCTATTCTAACTGCGTACGTTGTCTAGGTTAGATTGCTGATGGGATTGTGACCGGCTAATTGGAAACATGTGGAAGCGGGTGTGGCCCATTTTAAGTCGTTACTCCTAATTCTGCCTGATGTAATTTAGGAAAATGACGAGACAAATCCTGTCACTGTCTTCTTGCGTAAGTTCAAATTCTAGCCGACAGACGGAACTCCCCCGTATAACTGGCAGGACTGGCAGGACTGCCGGTGTGCAAGCCTCGCTGTGGACAGAGGGTGTCTCTGTTCGCTGTGCCCGGCTGTACTGGTTATCAGGCTTGTTTCGTATCCGTGAGGTCACAAGCTCTAGCCTCGGCTATGCTGGTTGCGTGTGTTACATAGTAGCTCGATTCTAACGCCTTAAGTAGGCCACGACCTTGCGACATACTCTCATACATATCATTCGCAACCAACCTGAAAAAATATATAGTGTAAAACATACGAAGATAGCAAGTAACTGGACCAAAGCGTAAAAAAATAGTGGAATAAACAGACATACATATATTTCTTTGGAGACGAAGGACCGGAGCCTGAAGCTGGCCACTCGACCTCAATATGTGTTTTGTGATGGTGAATGAATGGAGTTTTGCCTTTACGTGCTCTATACGCCTTCATGTCCTGATTTGTAGTTCACGAAAGTTCAGGGATACAGAAGTAATATAGTATATCTGTTTGTAATATACTTTAATAGCTTTATGCTCTTATAATTAATACGAAACTTTATTAGAGATTTTATTAATGATGGTCTAGTTCAGGCATGTCCGACCGGTCGATCGCGGGACGATTTTTGGTCGATCTCATAGGCCTATAAGGAAATTATACGTGAAAAGCATGTAAATTCACTTGTAATATAAAATAAGAAAGAGATCATAGCTACTATTCAGGATCTTCAATTATCAGGAAACACCATTGTGCGGCGAACAGAACTGATGTGTGGAAACATAACTGAACAGTTGCTGAAAGATGTTTCCAAACTGCGTTGCTTTCTCCCTCCAACTGGATGAAGCTACAGACATCAGAGGCACAGCCCAGTTACTAGTTGCTTTTACAACAAACATCATGTGTCGTGTTATTTTTACCAATATTTTTGCTTAAAGCGAGGTACGACGATAGGAGGGGGTGGTAGATCACTGGCAGTTTTGACACTGAAAAGTCGATCACAACCTGTCTGAAGCTGGACATGCCTTGTCTAGTTGAGGAAGTGAGGACTCGAGCAAGGTGGCTCAGTTGGTAACGCTTCTGATTTTTTATTCAAGAAGTGCTCGGTTCAAACTGGGGCCGGAACATTGCCTATCCTGAATTAAAATTTTCTTGGATTTTCTCAGTCCCTCCATGAAAATTCCGGTTTGGCATCTGTAATCTTTTTCAGATCACGAATCGATATAATTCAACCATTTGACCGTAAAAATTCTGAGTTACTCGTGGCTTTATTTATCAAATCACAAATAAATTAAATAAAAATATACTACCCACGACGGAGGGACGCACATATAGACACACATGCTGATGGGAACGATTTATGAAGTACGCCGCTGAAATGAGTTCACATGCCATGATATACATACACGAAGTTTCAGCCATTCAGATGTTTATGGGGGCGGGGGATACACAGACAGCATGGAGATCGAATAAGCTTAATTTTTTTTTTTCAAAATAAGGAAAGTAGGCTAAAAAGGGGCAGTGTCTAGTGTTGTCTAACGAACCATCCACCACTGGACGGTCCCTTGCATAGAAACAAATCAAGAGACAGCGAACTAACCAGGGCGAGCGAATGACGAGCCCAAGTGCTGGCATACAACCCTCCCTCCATACCCTCTCACTGCTGCAAGCCTGGTGTGAGGTTGGTTATCGCTAGTCTATACGTTTCAAATTACATACAGCAGTGCTGTGGCCAGCACAAACCCTGCGAAATCAGAATTGTCGCAGGGAGTTGGAACGTGAGAAACAGGTTTAAGGAAATCTCCCATGAAGAAATCATATCACATTTATTTACCAACTGTTTACCTCTGATGGAGTGACCCACACGAATGAACTTCAAGTAGCTTAACGATAACTCTCTCTTGTTTCTTTACTTCCTCTCTCTTTCTCCCTCGTCCATCCATTCTTCGTCTTCTTAATATCTCACATTCGACACCATGAAGTATACAGTATTCAGCGGTATCCAGTTCATGCCCTGTATTCAGTAGGTATCTGCTTCGAATCCTCGGCGGACTAAAGGCAATCCAGACGTTTTGCGGACTGAAGTTTATATTACGTATGTATAAACAAACACACTATATGACAACATGTCACAGTCTTCTTTCGGGAGAGGCTTCTCCAGAGTACCTATATGTCTAGAAGCTATTCCTGAAAGTATGAGTCGGAATAAAAACCAAATTACTTAAGCTGAGGAGTGGGGGTATGTGGTAGCGTAGGTGGTTGCGGCACTATGCTACAAGCCGGAAGGTCGCGAGTTCGATTCACGATCTGGTCATTGGATTTTTCAATTGACCTAATCCTTCCAGCCGTGCTATGGCCCTGGGGTCGACTCACAAGGGGATCCGATCCGACATGTCGAAACCTGCCCTAATTTTTTTTTTTTCACTGCAAGAGTACACACAACAAAATCCACTGTCAAAATTTTAGCTGCTAATACGCACTGAAAGTATTTTTTAAAAATTGCTGAACATGGCCAATATTATAGCCGGCCAGACCCTTGGAGAAATGTCTGTCCACCCCTAGCAGAGCAGAGCAGAGCAGTATGCAACGCGCAATACGGCTGACTCACAGCCTAGGCTTCCGGTGCAACGGTAGAGAGATAACAAGGCACAAATGCATCGTAATCTGACAAGTACACAGCTGGGGTTGTACAAACCTCTGGTACAAGCGGTTCCGCGTACACACACACACACACACACACACACACACACAAAACCGAGTAAAATCGCCAATTTTTAAAAAATACTTGCAGTGCGTATCAGCAGCTAAAATTTCGACAGTGGAATTTGTTGTGTGTACTCTTGCAGTAAAAAAAGAAAAAAATCAGGGCAGGTTTCGACATGTCGGATCGGACCATTCCCTTGTCAGCCTCTAACAGAAATGAGTACCGGGAATCTTCCTGGGGGTTAAGGGCGGTCGACGCATAAGGCTGACAACTTCACCTCCATCTGGTGTGCCCACAGCCATATACTGACCACCAATGCCGAGAGAGTTGAACGGTTACTATAAAAAAAATTGTATTTCCAACTGTAATCAAACATTCTCTGAGAGTTGTACAGATTCGTAAGGTTCTGTTCACAGTTGTTACGGGTGCTTCAACGGATAACATATGCATGTTCAGTATTTTCTTATGATACATGATTATTTGTCTGTGTTACAGAATTACAGAAGGCCGTTGGGATCGGTCTGTGTTCCCTATCTTCCCTATATCTTGCCAGATCTTGACAATGATACGTTTACTAGGTATTTCTCTAGTCGTATAATGCCAAGAAAAATGTTATTACTTGTTAGTGTAACAATTGTTTCGTACATAGAGCTGTAAACGTCTTTTTAATAACATGGCCAAAAACCTGAAAACGAAGTAGAGTAAAGAGCTATTCTATGGAGTTAGATGACCCGTGTCTTTCAATTGAAATCGAAGTAAATTCGATCTACGCATAAGACGCAAGGAGTTCAAATCGCCCCACCCACCGCAATTTTAAATAATTTCACACTTTGCCGGAAGGCAAATTAAAATAGTCGTATATATTAGCATAAATGATTGCTGCCAGGTAAGGATAACACAGTTAAATAAATACAAGTTTTTACCAAACCAAAGTGAACAGAAACGTCACAAAATTATGTTCCATAATCAGATATTTCAACCCAAGACACCCAAATACCGACCATATATTACCATGGAGCTGTTTGCCTAGTTTTAAATTCCACACCTTAAAAATATTCAAGTCATTCTGGTAGTATTATTCGCTAGTGGGGGGTGGAGTCCAACTGGGTCCACTCGGCACGGCGGCCACTGATTGGCCTACTGTACCTGCCCCGGGGTGATTATGATGATGGAGAATTTGGTGGAATTAAGATTGGCAGGGGAAACCGAAGTACTCGGAGAAAACCCGCCCCAGCGCCACTTTGTCCACCACAAATCCCAATTGACCAGACTCGGCTTCGAACCAGGGCCAGCACGGTGGGAAACCAGCGACTAACCACTTGAGCTATGGCGTAGCCTAACCTGGAAGTAAATTATTGTAATTGTTATCAATGCTTTTCAACCAAATTTTGTAATGCAAGAGATAGTATTCTCATGGTCATAACTTAAAAAATTACCATATTTTGGTATTTGACGTCATGAAGTTTTCTGGGCAAGTACTGATGTTTTGGAGAAATCGGTTGCTTCCATACTCTGCGTGGAATAATTAATTCTGCACTAAGACAGAAGCAGCAGGTTCCTCAAAAACATTTTATCCAACTACCAAACTATATGGAGTTAATGCCAGGGTAAATAATTTTCCAATTTTATAATATTTTTCAACCAACCATTTAAAATTCATAAACACCGCATTTAAAGTACAATTGATTGGGTTATGTGTATTTTACATTAGTTGAATAAACTGCAAGATTTATGGAAGTTGAAACTCTAATTGCAAAAAAAAAATGTCAATAAAATTACAGCCATCTGATATCATACACATCTTATCACAGATTTAAAAATTCATTTCTGATTGTTTTATTGCAATTGGTGATCTTGACAGTTATTGCAACTTCAGGGTACTTTTAAATTTGGTAAAGCATAATGCAGATAATAAACATACCTTCCCTGCTTGCAAGTCAATGTATACACAATGTTGTGAAGCTAATTTGAAACAGGAATATGGGTTCATACACACTTTTTCATATTTGTCTGTTTTTAAATACTGAAAGCCCTTGTCTCAGTCAAACGTTTCTTTTAATCAGAGAGTATAACCCAAGTTGGTCTGGCAATTCCCTAGAATACTACAAAATGACACTATATATTTCTCCTATAAAATAAAATTGAATTTCCTTACTCTGTAAAGCTGACAACCTTACCACCATCTTTGAGCCGATTGTCTAAATAATGTGGGAGTCTCAACGTCTCACAACCTATGGGCCTTCACGGCCTCTTACAGGGATAGTTTTACTTACTTACTCTGTAATCAGCCATGTGCCAAATCAGAGATCAAGCCTCAAAGTTAAAGATAATGCTGCCTCAGGGCTACTGCACATCTCATGTGAGCAGTGTTATATGAGAAGGGAGCAATGGTGGAGCCCATGATTAGCATGGGAAGAAACAAAGAAACTCGTAGAAAAACCCACTCCAGTCAACCATCATAAACCTAACAGTCACTGAGGATTGAATCCGATGCTATGCAGTGAGAACCCAGCGCCAAACCACTCGAATAATTTTTGTTGGTATTAAATAATTTGTGTTTGCTCTCAGATTTACAGAGCTTCCTACCCTGCCCTACATAGCAACTTTAAGTGTGACGGTTATGCCAAACAGTGTACAAAGGCAAAGGAAATACCTGCTTGCTTATTGGCTCTTGGAAAATGTACCAAAAATGAATTGTGTAGATATATATGAATGCACGTTCACTTGCATCACACTATTACAGGACTGGTGGGGGGAAAAGGCAGAAAAGTAAGACTCTGTAACAAGTAAGGTATATATTTTACATATTTTCTGGCAAGACACTGTAATTACTTTGGACTATGTAAGTTCATAACAATGAGGTTTCCACTGAATGTCACGTATATGTGCTGAAACAATATCAGATCCAAAAACGTGCAAACACAATTGACCTTCCCTGTCAGTTGGTGGGGCATCCACAGAATTCAGAATTCCACATGGAAGAGGGCATGATAGTATCAAAAACATGAAAGCTAGAAACAAGCTAATATTTATCGCAAGTTCCCACAGTACTGAAGGGGGGGTCAGTGTCATTACTCGTGACTACTACCACACAGCTTCACTTCCGGTGATGTAGCTACTATGGAAGCGCCCTTGTGATTTTGCAAACCCAATACCATTTAGAAAATCAAATTATTATACTATATTCAGTGTTATTAGTCATTCTGTGTGTTATTTTATGGTGCTATTGCTAGCTAGACTACAATGTTGTATGTCTATAGACTCAAAAAAAAAAATTAGTTTTTAGAATACCGGGTGATGGACAAAGTCCGAAAATCCAGTTATTCTGAGTATTATACACCATCAGAACCCTGTAGAATATACAAGTCTAGAGCATTAAAATTATACCATCCTGTTCACTATCTTACATCAGTCTGAAAGCGCAATGCCTTACGACTGGCATCAAATATCTGCTTTGCACCTATCCCACTTGGGGTCTCACGTAGCTTCCAGAAAGTATTTCTAGTTTCTACTGTCTTTTAACATTAATAAAAATGTGAAAGTTTATACTGTTTCTTCCTCTAAAAATACAAAATGACAAACTCACTGATGCACATCATTTGCTGGTATGTGTACCATTGCGTAGTGGCTGAAATTATACTGCCATCTTTATCATTACAGGTGGTCTTCATGGAGCTGACGCCATTTGTCAGCTACTCCGTTCTTTGCTTTCCAGCAAGTAGCATCATGTACAGTGCAGGGAATAAAATGCATTTAGACTGAGCAAAGGTTTTTCTGGTACAAGTTTAACTCACAAATATAAGGAGAAACTCATGAATCTTACATTTAAAAAATGGTATTATACATGTTAGCTAAGAGCTTTCAGGGCAACCACAATAGTAGCTAAATCCCACTAGCACATTAACCGCCTTGAGATAAACGGTGTTCACAAAGCCAACAATTTGTTCAAGAAAAAACTTGAAAATACAATAAAGCTTCAGAATTAAAACTAATGTCAACAAGAATATGACTCTTCCTTAAAAATACAAATTGCACATAGGTTCAACTGGCCTTACTTCAAATGAACACACATATAATACAAAAACCAATACAAAAATTATACAAAGAGACATATGCTATTAAATGCAGTCGACTCAAACGCTCAAAACGGCCACTACTCTGTTAATAGCAGATTAAATTATAACTGCACATTTTGAGTAGACTGTACTATTTTCTTAAAAAAAATTGCACAGTTTAAATAACAAAATAAATAAAACAAATGCACATTAAGTTGCATAGGCACTTAAGTAGGTGTCAAAATTCACCACAACCAGATGGGCACAACCACAGCAAACTGGCAACAATCTATACAACCAAATCATACATAATAAGCAGGGCTGCAGTCTCCCAGATGGGGCCCAATTTCGCTACACTTACCTAAAGGCTGTTAGAACTATAAAGCACTGAAATGGGGCAGTCAGAAATGTTCTGTGAAAAACGACTGATTCTGTAAATTGCATTCTTCTGGGATGCGACACCATTAAGTGTGGCGATAGCTACAAAATTACATCACGTCATATCCCAGAAGACCATAAGCTTCATATTCCTAGCTGTGACTACAGGGCAGCTAGTACCTCCAAACCACTGGTGCCTCACCTCTATGAGAACATCAAATATTACAAAATTACTGGATTTTTCCCACTCCTGCAGAAAATGAGATCACTGTACAAGCAAACAAGATATAACTACATACCATATGGGCAGTGATTTAAACAGTTCAGTATATTCTGAAGTATTTACTGTATCAGCTCCATAGGTATATGTCATGAATACTGCTTTATTTATGTATAACATTGTATGCTTGTATTCTTCATTCAATACTTTGCAAATTGCATCATAGTTTTTTTATTGCTAGTGGGTGGGAAAAGTCCCTTCTACTGCGGCCACTTCTGGCCTATTGTACCAGCCCCAGATGATAGGTGAGGGTGATTGTGGAGCAATTGGTGGAATGAAGACTGGCAGGGGAAACCGAAGTACTCAGAGAAAACCTGCCCCAGCGCCACTTTGTCCACCACAAATCCTACTTGATCAGACCCGGGATCGAACCTGGGCCGCCATGGTGGGAAGCCAGTGCTAACTGCTTGAGCTGTGGCGTGGCTAAATTGCATCATAGTTTTTATTAAATTTCTGAATGAATGTGAAAAATACACGAGGAAGGACATGGTTGAGAATGTTTCAAGGTACTAGCCCAGCATGTCTAGAGGGAGTGAGAAAAACTTGGAAAAGACTAAGTAACAACCTCCAGACCAAAATACGAACAAGAGGTTCTGGAGTAAAGAGGCTGAGGCATGGAGCTGACCACTCACCTCCATATAGTGCCGAGGTCAAGATTGGTGGAGCTATACCTCCACTCATCCACATGACTTCATGGTGTGATGCAAGGGCAAAATTTTTAACTCTGTAAGCAGCCAAGTGCTAAGTCAGATATGAAGCCTGAGGATGTGACAATGCGCTGCCTAAGCCACTGGACAACTCAGGGGGCTGTGACAGCCGAGTACAGAGCAACAGTGGGATGATGATTACTGGGATAAAACAAATTAAACTCTTAAGAAAACCCAGCTCCGGTGTCACTCTGTCAACCACAAATTTCATAAACATTCACCCAGGTTTGAACCCTAGGCTCTGTGGTGACAATTCAGTGACACACTGCCTGAGGTATGGCAGTGCTGCTTGTGTGCTGTAACTGCGTTTATACTCCAGCTAAAAAGTTAATTTTTGTGCTTATGATAAAACCAAACAGATCATGTTTGGAGCATTGCTTTCTCTTCAAGAATACTGTGGGATTATCTGCAATTATGTACATATGAAAATCTGAATCCATAATTACATAATGCAATAAAAAATAAAATGTGAAATTGTGAGGCACAATCAGCCGTCTGACACATGACTACAACCCTGCTCTTAATGAATAATTACATTATTAGTCAACAAAAACCAATCTCCAATGGTGTAGACTGGTGAACTACAACTTTACACTCGAAAGTAACACAAGAACCATGAGTTCGCTACATTCTTCCAGTTGCTTAGTTCCTACAGCATATAGGATAACATTTGCATCACGCCTGTAAAAATTATTTTGAACATAAAATAATTTCTAAGTATGTTTATACAGTTTCATAAGAAGTAATACTGGGCATTGTTTACACCATCATAGAGCTCAGAGAACAGAGATGGTGGGAAATTGCAGAGTTTTCAAGAATACAGAGAACTTCATCAGCATAAGAGAGTGCTGGAGTGAAAATGACTACTATAGTTACAAAATTAATCAGTTTTCAGTGCATTCATAACAGGAAGTGGCAAAAATGTAACCCTTCACTCTGCCATGTGTCTTATCTGTCCACTGTAATGTTTTGAGAGCCTCTGAATGGATTTTCATGAAATTCAATACTTGGGAGTTTTGCTAAAATCTCCCAACCCATTACAATTTTGGTTATAATCAGACAAAAATAATAGACACTTTATATGAAAATCTAAAAGCATCCTGCATGCATCTTGGGCACAATTTGCACATATGTGACCAATTATTTATCAGAACAAAAAATGTTTTAAACAAAAGTTGCAGATAAAAATGAAACACACATTTTATGCCAAATATACCAATATGGTTTTTTGCAAGCCTTAAACCTTTAAAGATACAAAACAAATAAATAAATAAATAAACAGAAAGGATTGTAAGCTGTGTCTTCTCATTACTCGAGAATCTCCGAAATAATACCAATGAAACTTTATAACTGATATCCCTGCTACAAGAATGTAAGCCTGCCAGAACTGTTACACGGTGCATACATGTTATAACTGTTCACATTCCCACCTGTCTTATAAAGGTCAGTATATAAATGAACAATCCTAGTATCATTTCTCCCTCTTAATCAAATTTACTGGCCAAGACATGATAAAAACAATACGAGCAAAATTGCATGCATGCAGTCTAGAAATATCATGTTCTATAATAACCCAGTTCCATCAATGTCCCTTTAGTCCTTTCAGTACCGAATTTTACTTTGTCATGCTAAGAGTTGTGTATTTTTACTATGGATACATAAGTCAGAGACAGCATTAGTTATGAACAGAACTGATGTGCTGTCATGTACTACTGAAGAAGTAATGTCAACAACATGGAGGACAGATGCAAACAGTCCTATGCCAAGCTCATTTCAATGTTTTACGATAAGAAGACACAGGTAACTGATAAAATTAGTTAATCAAAATAATATTAAGGATTATATCACCAAAACAGTGTTTTACAATTATGCAATTCATTTCAGCTCAGGTCATATGCTTTTGGCTCCCATAATGCTCTCTCATGTATCACCTATTTTATTACTCTCTTCTCACCACGCTCTTCCCTTTAAAGAACAAAATTCATGGAAGCAGCTTTCAAATGCAGAATCTGACCAAGTAATTAAGCTGGATACAAAGATACAACATTTTTTAAAGTAGGTCAGTAGGCAGAAGAAAAGTCAGAAAACCCAGACTGAGATGGTTCGAAGATGCACAGAATGGTTTATGAGAGCTGGAAGTGAAGAGATGGAGGAAAAAGGCACATAAGAGGAAGAACAGGAATCTGTTGAAAAGGAAGCCAAGGAATAAGTAGGTGGTAATGAATAACAAAAGACAGGAAAAAGAGACCTTTTAAAAAACTGACTTGTCCAATTGTACATATGTAACAGTTATGGATGTTAAATAAATCAATCAATCAATCAATCAATAGTTTTCTGGGCCGTAACATCATATAGATCAGAGATAGCCTGACACTTCAGAGGACCATATTGCCTCTATCTTCAGGGCTGAAGAGCAACTCAAGCAAGAAGCCAGCAGAAGCAGGTGGCAAGCTGAGTTCACCTTAACACCTGCTTCTGCTGGATTCTTGCTCAGTTTACTGTTTGACCCAAAAATGGAGTTGATACATACACCTTAAACATCAGGCTCTCTTCGAACTATACAATACCACAACCCAGACAACTGTCCACATCACAGACACTGCTATGAGAATCTCAGACCCAAAGACCTTAATGTCTTCCTGCCGAATATAAATCACGATGCATAACTCAAGAGTAGGCTTCAAAGCTTCAAATTTTCCTGTTACAGCCGAATTAAATTTCTACATTAATTTTGCAGAAGAAGAAAATTTGTCTGAAGATAATTTTGTATTCATAAGTACAAAATATGGCTATAATACTATTAATAATGAAACATGACAGACACACTATCAGAGCCATTAGCAAACATCACACAGTGTACTTCTAGAGTTACAGTTCAGACTTGGCTTCTGAAAGTCTTAACCTCACTGTTAAATATCCTTCAGTTAAGATTTTTGTTAATGTTCAAAACCACTTCTCCTCAAGGTGGTTTCATTGTAATGTAATAACTGAAAATGGGAATTAAAATTCTGTGTACACCCAGTCATCCAGTACACAAGTTCTACCAACACAAATTCAGTTTAACAAGGTTTATAATGTAGGGCTGGTTTTCAACAAATGCGAACAATATTATGTACATTAATTCCTAATGGGAAATTTCAGTCTCATTTCACCTAACACAAAACTTTTTAAGACCACTACTATCATGTTACTAAGAGACTGGGTATACACACAGTTCTTGCACATCAAAAATTAAGTAAAGAAACAAGCAAACTTATGTTAAGTTCTCAGCTGACAGAAGGAGAATGCACTGTTTTCTGTTAAGCCAATCAAAATAATAAATAAATATTTTCACTTTTCAAACTAAATCACATTTGTACATAAACAGAAGAGATAATACCCACAAAAATTATAATAAATAATTACAATAATTGAATATATTCCTAGCTCAATATCAAAGTTACAAATAATTTAATGCCCTAAATTTGACTGTTGTGTAATAACTCATGTACTATAAATGTTAGATCTTTCTTCTTCCACTCTTAGACAATATAATATTTCATTTGCACAAAATTTTCTGTCCTTTATCAAGACAAACTTGATACTATACTACAATGCGAAACCCCCCTCCACCAGAGATTAAATTATTTTCAATTGGGAAAAATTATTTAATACTGTAGATGGAAGAGTTGAAGTAACAGGAGAGCTAAGACATCTACATAACAAGGATCTTCACAGTTTGTACTCTTCACTCAGTTTTGATAGGGTAATAAATCACACAAGATACATGCAGTATGAACAGTGGAAACAATACAAGCAAGATTTTGGTTTGAAAATCTAATGGAAACTGACTATTTGGGAGAACAAGGAAAAGATGGAAAGAAAATAGTAAAGCATCCACTGCAATGCCCTCACAGCAGGAATTTACCTGTGGGCTCACCATTTTGCCTCAAAAACTGGATTTATTATTAGAGACAGAAAAGAACAAGTAAAAAAAATTGTCAATCGCTGTATGTTTTAACTCTTTCACACTTCAACAAGCTATAGTTTCTCTGAATTTGTGTGCTAACCGTAAGAGAAAATGGCATTTATATACTGTGGCAACAGTCCGTCACTGGAAAGGATCAACACTGGGTCTTTTCCCAGGTTTAAAGCACCTAGAGCATGAACCTGAACACCCACCTCTATCTAGTGACAAGATTAAGAATGTGTGGAGCTATACTTCCACTCCCCCATGTCTTCATGATATGGTGCTTAATTAAGCATAAAGACAAATTTACCTTCTACTGTGTCTGTTTAGTACAATTTGGTTCCATTTATGAATACATGAGCTACAGTTATTGCGAGACAAACCAAACTGAGAATTATATGAAAATGGTAATACTTTTATATGAGTACACAATAGAAAAGTGAAATACTGTTAATCACTGTTACTTATCTAAGACTACAAGAATAATGAAATAAAAGAGTCTTTGACCTGCAGACATCAGAGAATGCCCATATATGTTCTTCTACCATTTGGAACAAACTCAACAAAACATGTTTTGTTAAAGTAATCAATAAATAATAATAATATTAATAATAATAAAAATAAACACTCCACACTTGAAAATTAGCATATCTTCATAAAAAACTTCCATGTTCTAAGTGTAAAACAATATAAGTTTAGATGAATGGGTTATTACATAACAATGGGTCTAACTAGAGCCCAAGCTAAAATTAATGTAACTGCAAGTAAGAGACATAACTGAATGCCCAAAGAGTTCTGACACATAATTGATCTGGCAACCATAATAATGAGGCACAAACCTACTATCACGAAAATACAGTAACTGGAAGCAATAATGCAATCAAAACTGGCTATGGTTAAAAAGGTAAAACATTCTTTGGTCCCAAGATAACAAACCTCAAAGTGTGGGAGGTTGTCCTATTTATTTTGGTGTAACTGGAGGGGGAGAGGTTTCTAGCAACATCCTTCATAACATTTTGCAAACATACCAGTGATTACAGGTGCATAGCATATGAGAAATAACTGTTCACAAAATCACTTCGCTATTCAGGAACAAAAGCTCGATTATCTGACACCTGAATGGCTTAAAATCCATGTGGCAGAGATTTTCCAGTCAATTATGGTTACAGAAATAAAAATTACATGTCCAAGCAATTATAATTCAATATGTCATGGTTCCAAACATTTTATGTTTATTTTCATAATCTCAGTATCAAAAATGTTAATTTATGTTAGAATAAATTAGAATTTATCAGGAAATTTGCACATTGCAACATTGTACTTTGGTATGTGCACACTGTAACAACTGAAACGTGATTTCATGAGTTCATAAGATTAGAGGAGGAGACTTCAATATTTTCAGTTCTTATAGTAAGTTGATTACCATCATTCTTGTTAACTTTCTCTCCAGAATTACTGTCTCTTCAAGTGAAAAGCTGCCTGCCATAAACAGGATACATTATTTTTGCCTTTCTGCATTTCACAATATCCTTTACAAGTCAACCCACACCTGTCACAAGACCATAATCCAATAGACAATTTCATCCGATGCACAAACATGGAGTAAAATCAAAGATTACTTTGTTACATGAGATGTAATGTTCTCAAGGCATTTAGTATTAAGATTACAGTCCTCTGAAATGTGACACAGTGTAGTTTGGTAGATATGTACCAATGTTTCAGCAATCCCCTACACTTATGATGTAGTCCGCAGAATCCACTGAAATGCAGGTACATGAACAGTGTCAAATTCAAAAGCCCATAATCTTATTACACTTGGGATTACTGCACTTCTGGATTTTGCCCATCATCCGGTGTTCCATACAGAATATGTTTCGGAAACTGGATCTATTTCAAGTCAGTTGGTGGGAAGGCACTTTCTTAGTTAAGTCTGTTAGAAAGAACTGGTGTTGGACATTGGTTCACTGACTGAGACTACCTATTTTTAACAGACCCAACACAGCAAGTCCTCCCCAGCCCCTCACCTGAGGTTGGAGACATATTCAATTCCTGAAAAAATTGTGTTCTGTATGAAATACTACATGGGCAAAGTCCAGAAACCCAGAAATCATAAGTACAGTGCACCACTGCCAAAACATTTAGAATGAACATAATCTTATGACTTTTGTTATTCAGCCCCAAGCCATGGGAATACATACATAATTCATAATGGCCACTGAAAGTGCACTTACTCCAGCATATTTAACTTCATTATATTGTAACATATACATCTAACCATTTGAAACTTTATTTCTTACAAATAACATCTTTTCTCAGACAACCTAAAATATATTCAAGCTGTTATTCTTTGACTGCTATGCAACCATTAATAATCACATGTACCTGTAATTCCTATGACTGTTCCATTTAGGGCTCATTTGCTGCAGCATAAAGCTTGGACTGATGCGACATTTATATATATAGAGGTTAGATTCATAAAATAATGTCGGTTGAGCAATATGTCGTATGTGTAATGCAATGAAATATTCTATCAAAAGAAAGTACCACATGTTTCTTTAGGTTACACTCTTCTGAAGCACTGTGTAAACATTCAGTACACAATAGTAAATTATCCTATGGGCATATAAGCACAGGAAGTAAAACCACATGGTTCAAATTTTATGATATATGCAAACCCTTCCAAACCTTAACATACAAGACACCACTGACATTTGAAGAACTGAACGCACTACTAGTGGATCAGTCCTTCAAGTACTCAATGAAAATGTAATTAAACAACAACTTTAAAAGAAAACCCAAATCTTGTAACACTAGTCTAAATATTCCCAAACCATTCTCAAGATATTAGGAACTCTATACAAGAAAGTTTAGTTCAACATTAAGAACTTCACCAGTTATTAAAATCCTCTTGGAAAATGCCACTTGAAAATGTCTTCCAATTTCTTTCTCTACCATATTAACAACAACAGTGTTTGAACTATTAATAAACATAAAGAAGAGGGATCATAAAAATTTTACAGATCTTAACAAAATACTCCGCTATATAAACCCATATAAATACAAGCCAACAACATTCCTTCAGTGTTAAAGGTAGAGGTAAAGCTGTCCCTGTGCTTCAGTAGCCAAGCACTACGCCATGAAGGCGCATCAGGGAGTGGATGGATGTATAGATCCAGATTTCCTAGACCTCAGCACTAGCTGGAGATGAGTGGTCAGTTTCACGCTCCGGCCGATTTACCCCCGGGGAAAGAGCCCCCGGTACCCATTGGACAGGAGGCTGGGTGGGCCCCAGAATTGGTCTGGGCGATGTGGAGAAGAGAAAATTCTTGACCCAACCAGGACTCAAACTCTGACTTCCCAGTCATCCAGTCCTTTGCCACTCACTATACTGACCATGCTATCCCGGCTCCATTTTTTCAGTGTAAACAGTAAAATGTTAACAAGGATTAATAAAACAAGAATATACTAACAAAGAAACAACTGAGAGTACAGCTTGGTACAGTAAATAACCATAATGGCGTTCATAATCTCAAATGGGGGAAACACTCATACTTAAAAGATTATGATCATCTGGGAGATGAAGTTGTATGGTCTGACATATTCAGAGGAATTGGCTGCCTCCAAAATGTTGGTAGCAATCTACCAGACTACACAGTGTCACATCCCAGAAAACAGTAATCTTCATGGTTACCACTGCCAGGATCTTAAATCTCACAAAACCGAAAATCAAAGTATACTATGCCTCTCTCAAGAGTATTGTTAGTAAGAATATTGTTACTTAAATAACAGGTCAATTATCATTCATAATTTAGCATATTTAAAAAAAACGTACAAAATATTATTGTGTTGATGGAATAATTAATCTTACATACTGGTATGGATGCTGCACTTCCCGAGCTAGTAATCTGATCTGACCACTTGCGAACTTTGTCTCAAATCAACAACAAACAATGACAATAATAAAAAGCACAGTGACTGCCTATACAGTCATGCGATATCTAATCATGTACAGCCAATGTTATAACAGGCGATCCCAGTTGAAATCATCTTCTATCTCATCATCTGAGTGAGTCTGTGTTGGCGCAGGTGGGTTGATCACTTCATTGCGGTGAACCAGCAGGCCTTTGGGGCACTCCTCACCTGCATACCTGTCGGCACCACTTTGTTTCAACATGTGTGGCCCTTCCTCGCTGCACTCCTTCGCCTGAAAACTATGCTCTGCTATTGCGTGGCCCGTGCCCGCACAATCTTTACCTTGAAACACTTGCTCTACAGAAGGGGCACAACCACTGACATTACAGGTGTTATTCTGAAAGGCAGTACAGTTTACAGATTCGAACCCATGATGTTTCGACTGCGCAGCAACAAAACTACCACTCTGGTGAAATGTTTCTTCAGTCTGACTTCCACTGTTAAAACTGCGATTCGCTACCACTTCCATCACGTTATTTACTGTTGCACCTTCAAACTCGTGGGAGTTCACTTGATTCATATTAACATTCCTGCTACTGTATGCACTAGAATAAGCACCATTTGTACATGCTCTGTTTGGGACACCAGTGCCACCATAATGTCCACTATTAGGATTGTACAGTATGTTCACGGAAGGGTTATGATTAAATGAGTTCCTGGAGTCACTGTGGCTTGGGGCGTGAGACTTGCTATTTGAAAAGGGGCTACTGCGAGAACTGGTCACATAACTGCCTTCGTGACTACCGGTAGCTCCAGGTCCATACGAACCATCATGAGAACCAGAGCTACTGTAACGACTGCCATCTTGTGAATATGGAACACTGTCACCTCCACAAATAACATTCGTGTATGACGTGTCATTGGATTTATTCTCCACAGACACTCTTGCGTATGGACTGCCACAGGGGCCTGGTCCCCCTGATGGGATACTGCTGTATGAGGCACCACTTTCGACACTCGAGTACTGTGGATCAGACCTCGTGTCAGTGTATGGGTTATCAGAGCCACCATGAGAATCTGGGTACATGACATCATAACCCCCTCTGTTCGAGACATCTTTGCATACACCGTGATAAGATCCAGCATAGGAATCCTGCCTGCCAGGATATGTACCACTGTTTGTGAGTTTCATATAGGGCCCATTGGAAGCAAGCTGGAAATTATAAGGATCATTTTGTGGTACAGATCTGTTTCCTGACACTGTAGAGTAATGACCATTTGGTATGCTGACTCCATTGGGCACAGCTAAATGGGCATCACTGTTTGCACCTACTGCGCTTGAACACCGACTACTGTACGGAGAGCCATCTTCCTGGGAGACAGTGTAGGGAGAATCATGAGAGCCGGAAGCTCGTGAGAGATCAGAGTACGGCGAATTGCTGGCACCTCTCGGTGCCATGCTGTAAGGAGAACTGGCAGTACTCGCTCGTCTAGGGACTGAAGCATACGATGGCTCATTACCATTCCCTGATCCTCCCCTCTGGATGGCGTTGTACTGAGATTCATTCAAACCTGAAGATCCTCTCTGTAGAGGACTGTATGAAGGGTCCAACTGATTAACATTTCTGGGCAGGACACTGCTGTATGGGGACTCTGGATTGGCACCCTGCGACCCATATGGGGGGTCACCAGAATGCATGCCAGTCGACATCTGCTGATGACTCTGCTCAGACTCCAAGCTCATTCCGTACTGGGAAAGAAGCCCACTAAGTACAGCCGAGAACTCATTGGTGTCATTGAGTTCCAGGTGTCCCAGATCACTGCCACTTCCTGCGTGATCCCTCAGCGGCATGCCTCCTGGCTCGAAGTGCAGCTGCATGCTGTCAGCTAGAAGCAGCACAAAATTCGTATTTCAAACTTTGTGCCTGACAGTAGTGAAGGCAAACAAAAAGACAAATTAAGTGTCAAAAGAAACAATGAAGAGTAAAATCATCTGGGTTATAATGATGTGTAGTTCAAAGAGAGCCCAATGTTTCAGAGAAATGTGTCGCCTCTATCTTCAGAATCAAAGAATAAGCAAGGCATGGAATCAACAGAAACATGTGCCTGCCATCACTCTCTCCAAACTACATCCTCAAATTCAACAGATAATGATGAAACACACGTAAAATATGAAACTTTTAAATTTAAATAAAATACCCATTTAAATAATTTGGTAACATTGCTTTTTAAAACTAAAGTGATGAAACTGTTACATGAAGGACACTTACTTTTGAGGTAAAAGGGATCAGACGTCAGGAAATCGAGGCTAAATAAACCATCTTTCCAAAAGGAAGACTGAACTTCTTACCTGGAGCAGAACAACGGGAGTTAGCTTTCATCGACGGCTGCTCATATTTGTTAGGTGGGGCTGACGGCCAGTCAGACACCTTCGGGCGCACACCCCCAGAAGCCGTGAAGGCACAGCTGTTATAGTCACTGCTATTGCTGCTACACTCTGGACTGTATGGTGATGCCTGAAACAGACGCCGTACACATTACAGATACAACAAAGACTGAAGAGCCAGTTCCTTACAAGTTCCTCACTTCCACGTTCCTTTTATCAGGTTCTGAAACTAAAGACATAATGGGCATGTTTTCAATGTGTTTCATAAATTCTTCCACTGCTTAGTCAATAAATTCTGCATGAACTACATAGGTTTTGCATGGCAAGATGAGATAAAATACAATGAATGTTCCAAACATTGTGGTCTAATCGGTAGCACTTCTGCACCACATTCAGACCACGTGTTCAAAACTTAGCCTAAACACAAACTACTCTATGGATTTAAAGTTTTTAATTGTCTCCAGTCCCTCCAGACAAATGCCAGGCTCATACCTCATATCTGACTAAAACCACTTATATCCACATGCTTTCCGAAGTCATTACTAACTGACTGTCCTCTCCCTGAAACCTACACAGTGTGAGCTAGTAACATCCAGTGTTAAATAAATAACAAATAATAAATAGACGAGGATATGAATATATGATGAATTAGGAAGAAAGGAGATGAAGTGGACATCACCATCTAATTTTAAGAATATTATTCCCTTAATTGATCCTTTACACTTGTGATAACAATTTCTTTTAAATTCACTAGCAGACACATTTCAGTTTCCCCTCCATTTTTGTTGCATTTGAGTCACAGTGAATTTAAAATAAACTGCTGTGTTGACTGCAGTTCAAGTACAAGAAGTAGCCTATAAATCACACACCACTTACTTACTTACTTACTTACTTACTCACGGAGCTGAGCCCTTCTAGAGGAGCCGCCAATTCTGCAGCTACTCAAGAATTTACCAGCATTTTATGGAACCCGAAGGTTTATTACCGTGTTCACAAGAGCCCCCCACTGGTCCCTATCTTGAGCCATATCAATCCACTCCATACAACCCCATCCTATCTCTCTAAGAACTATTTTAATATTGTCTGCCCACCTACGTCTTGGTCTTCCCAGTGGTCTCTTTCCTTCTAGCTTTCCCACCAATATCCTATATGCATTCGTCTCCCTCATACATGCTACATGCCCTGCCCACCTCATCCTCCTTGACTTGATCATTCTAATTATACTTGAAGAAGAGTACAAGCTATGAAGCTCCTCATTATGCAGTTTTCTCCAACTTTGATAATACGTACCACAGACATAAATTCAATCAAGGCCTTTTAATGCATTTTCCCGGTTCCTGCATAGACGAATTCATACAAAAGATCAGGGGACAAACCCAGAATTCAAATCAGGCCAAATGCATTATCGACATGCCAACAGTCTTGGTCCACTGAAAGTAGACGAAGAAAATGTCACAAGAGAGCTTGCTTACTGAACTCACCCTGAATAACTGGGAAGCACTCTTCTTCTTCTTGGAGAAGCCATCATCCTGACTCGTGTTGTAGTCAATACTCCAGTAGCTGCCCTTCCCTGGGTCATCCTTGCTACGCGCAACCTTTGTGAAGCACTTGTTGAGTGACAGATTGTGGCGTATGGAGTTCTGAAACACATTACAAGGACACATGTTCATATGAATTTAACACTTTCTGATGCAGAGTCATTTTGGGGTGGTCTAACTTAGAATAAAAAGGAGTGTTGAGAGAATATTTAGATGGAAGAGGGAGGAAATAGCAGGAGGTTTGAGAAAACTGCATAAGGAGGAATTTCACAATTTGCACTCCTAGTCAAATATTAATATGACAATCAAATCAAGGAGGATGAGATTGGTAGAGCATGTAGCACACATGGGAGAGAAGAGGAATGCAAACAAAGTGTGACTATAAAGATTAGTGTCTTCTGTGATGTGATGCCATGTCAAATACCCTGAAGAAAGACAGCAAGTTTACCTAGATTGGTTCTAACTACCAGATTACATGACATGACATCCCAAAAGACAGGAATCTACAGGAATAAAGACACTTCTAACAAAAACACAACAGCATGACACAGTTAAAAGTATATGTTTACTGTATTTGAAGATGGCTGTCAAGTGATATTGCCAACATTTTGCTGCATCCATCTTCAGGGTATTCTACCCTGACCACAAGGCATCCCAACCCACAAAATAGTATTCTTCACAGCCATTTTTGGGCGAACTTCTGATCCCACGCATTGCCTTTCAAGCCAAAATATTGAAACCATGAAATTATAAAGCAATTATGCAACTGTGTTGCTCTTTCCACAACACTGGACCATGAAATAGGGGAAAATACCATACACAAATGCGCAAGTCCATGCACACATGTGTTATTTCATTCTGTATATACATCAGATGTCTGCCAAACAATGCCATCGATGGCATTTGATTGGGAACAATGAAACTGTGAGTTTCTGAGGTTATGGAATCACAATACATCTTCACTATATGGTGACTACTTTAATCACACTGTTGTGTTATGCTTAGTAACCATAAATAAATACTGAATTTTGAAACACTTATATGTGATCACCAAATTTTGAAGTTATTATGAAAGTACAGGAACTTTTAAAGCCACCACTTTCTTCCAATAGAACTGATATTGTCTCCCATAAATACAGCTACAGTACCTTCCAACCTGTTCCTGCATTCCGATAGTATGGAAACTGTTGTATGATGAATTGGTATATCTCTGAAAGAGTCATCTTTCCTTTGGATGCACTACTGATAGCTAGACGAATGAGGCTGGCATAGCTGTACGGCGGTTTCCCATCTTTGGCCCGATTAGGCGACCCAAGATTTGATTCTCGGATCATAGCATCAACTTCACCATTGTTCCCAGTTTCCACCGAACCATCTGTTGCTGGTAATGTGTTGTGTGCATTGAGGCATGGCAGCCAATCTATTGCTGTGAGGCTGCGGTCGAGGTCCGACATCGCCTCTCCTTACATGGCAACATCCCCTGCATAACAACTTCTCCCTAAAAATAAAGTAGTTATACATTTTTTACAATCACGTAACGTTGTGAGCCCTGAAAGTATAACTAGGCCAACCTGTAACCTCATGCAACATAACCTATAATACTCTAAATAATATGCTACTACCGTACGTTTTCTAAATAACGTTTCTACCTCCTCTCCTAATTTAATAATTATTTTCCGGTTTTATATTAATTTGCGTTCCATCGAGACACTAGTTCAAGAAAGTATCTTTAACTCGGGACTGGGCAAGGCAAACCATCGAAAATGTGAATTTTTATACCGTAAATTATACTCTTGCCTTAATAAAGGAAGTCATTATGATATACATTATACCATACCTTATTCTTCCGTAGCTATATGCAAGTACTAGGGATCATTACTATTTAATAATTCCCTATCTAGTAACCAATATTTGACAGCTGAGCGCATAATAGCACATTCTTATTAGAAGCCACGTTTAGAGTATTAGAGACATCTAGTGGCAAACATGACATACTTCATACTAAAATCAAAAGTGATTAATAGCGGGAACATTGAACGGTATTAATTGCACAAATACGTAAATACATGACTCGTTCCATCAGCAACATATAAATTACTTGATTGAAACAACTAACTATATAGAATTGGGTCATTCTTCGGATAATGGCCATTCAGATATTAAAGAAATTCTCTGCCTTTTCATGGAACTGGAAGCTTCTGTGATAATAAATTTAACTCAAAGAAACAATTCTTTCATCCCATTAAGTGTGCTCACAACCCATATACTCCATAAATATTGTCTCTGTGCTTAACTAATTACGCACTACGCCATGAAGGCGTATGGGGGCGTGGATGTATAGATCCACATTTTCTTGACCTCAACACTAGCTGGAGGTGAGTGGTCAGCTTCACACCCTTGCTGCTTTACCCCTGGGGAAAGAGTCCCGATCCCCATTGAATAGGAGGCTGGGTGGGCCCAGAGCTGGTCTGGACGACATGGAGAAAATCCTGACCCTACTGGGACTCAAACTCCGTCCCCTCGTTCATCCAGCTCATAGGCAGTCGCTATACCAGCTGCACTACCTGGCTCACACACATACTCCATATAACTTGGGAATTCAGACTGGACACATATTTCACTACATCCTGCCTCTTGAATCTGGACTTGCTGGTCTCTGAAAACTGGGTTTTGTTCTTGTATGCTCTGATTTCTTCAGAAATGGTGAACTCCCAGCCTCCTTGTGCATTGGTTTCACTGACTGATCATAAGAGTTTTAGATTTAATATACTTGCACTGCATTCAAAATGTTATGTTAATCTGAACTGAACTTATTTATCTCAGCTAAAACTCTCAGGAACTATTAAGAAAATATGAAAACCCAAGAACAAGCAGATAGACAAATTAGTTACATAACGGACAAGCAAAGTTATCAGTTCTTACTCTGGAATCTGACCGCTAGTCTTCTCTACATTACAATATATAGTAGTAATAACTTAACTTCAAATGAGGAATAACAGTGAAATTAAAAAATTAAAGTTTCTTCACGCAATTATAAAAACTAAGAATAAGGATTCGAACCTCACGCAAAATCTCTACCATAACAATTGCATACCACTTTAACAGCAGTGGCTATGGAACATATTTACAGAATATGGAATAAATTTCGTTCCATTAGCTGTTTCCTGTCACTGACATTAAAAAGCACAGACTGAACGTATTTAAGAACAGGATGCTGAGGAGAATATTTGAACAGAAGAGAGATGAAGTGACGGGAGGTTCAAGAAAACTGCATAATGAGGAGCTTCAGAACTTGTACTCTTCACCAAGTATAATTAGAATCATCAAGTCCAGGAGGATTAGATGGTTTGCACATGTAGCATGAATGGGGTGAAGAGGAATGCATATAGGATATTGGCAAGAAAGCCAGGAAGAAAGAGACCATGTAAGTCAGTGGATAATATTGAAATCGATCTTACAGAGACAGGATGGGGTAGCATGGATTGGATTGATCTGCCTCAGGATAGGAAAAGGTGAAGGGATATTGTGAACACGGTAATGAATCTTCGGGTTCCATAAAATGTTGGAAGTTCTTGCATAACTGCACAACAGGCAGCTTCTCTATTAGGACTCAGCTCCTTGAAAAGTTTGTTAGTTCACTGTTTCCAATTAAGCCCATGGTTAGAAACAGGAAACAGACAGAAATTGAATCAAAATTTACTTTTATAAATGTATTAGACAAGGAATTTAGGCCTATGCTTTCTGTGGAGTGATTCTCTATTTCTTTAATTTTATACCAGCTATGGAGATTTAGTGCCAAATTAAATCTGAAGGGATTCATGTATGAATAGGAACAGCCTTGAAGGAAGACAGAAGCTTGAAGAAAATAAGTAAAATTATTAAAAAATACAATCAGGAAAGGCACTGCTCAGGCTAGACCAAAACTGCTTCCTCCCATAATACTACTCGGACATGTTAGCTAGCTGTGTACAAAGTGAGCTGGCTCGTGGAACCTTGATTGCATCACACTCATTAATTTAACCTCCTTAATGCACAGTGGTTATTGTATGTACCACATGCTTTAACTATCAACAAACGCATTCATGCTGTTTGATTCTCAGGATAAGCAGCAATTATCTCATTAAACAACAGTAACCAATCAATTTTTTTCATGCCTCCTATGAGGTATAAACCAAACCTGTAAACGTAATGTGCTTAGATTTAAGGCTTCAAAGGGCCAACTCTTGTGTATACACTGAGCAGAGCAAGGAACATTTCATTTTGTCATGTTCTAAAGTGTTAAAGTTGGTGTATTATTGGTTCATTTAATGACACTTTTCAACTCCTTACAGAGCATCAATGGAAGGATGATTGTGAAAAATGAATTGGAAATGACATGGAAGGTAAGAGATAAGCTACTTGAAGTCTCTATCCATGTAACTGCAATGGGCAAGGAGAATGGAATGAATCTAAGTTAGGCCAGCGAGTAGCCAAACCAAACTGTGAACCCAGGATTTTCTGAATATGAAGGGGAACTGGTAAGCCACTATGCAAGATTTGAGGTACTGACACCAATGGTTATGAAGACTTCTATCTTCTGGGATATAAGGCCGTGTTCTTCTGCAACACTGGTTGACATTTAACAGACTACACGGTATTATATCCTATAAGACAGAACATGACATTTTAGTCGTGTTAATGTTAATGTGACAGTTCTGTAATCATTTCTTAATGAACACCTGGGAAAAGAGAATCAATTATTGAATGGGTTCAGTGTGAGGAAGAACACGTGTTGTGAGATCAGATGTTCTCACAGCAGCAAGTATGAATAGTTCTGTCTTCTTTGACTTCCAGTGAACTATGCAGCATTATAGCATAGAAGACAGAACTATTAACAAAGAACTTAGGTTAAGATATTCCATGTCTTGGCTGAGATGTGAACCAAGTATCTCTCTCATACAAGTCATAAGTGGTATGACTTGAGCGAATTTGCTTGGAAAGAAGATGGAAAAGAACAGAAACATATAAAATCTAATCTTGTATCATGAAATGTGAGAATACATAATTAATTTAATCCAATATTTTATAGCGTGTGATGAGCTAATAAAAAGTCAGCAATGTTAACTTATGGGAAACGATATCAGTGATTGAAAGACATAAAGCTACCCCAAAACTTTATTAATTTAACTTGTTCCTTTTTATTTAAAATGAGACATATAAAATAAAATTAACCTGTTCTAATCATCACGTGTATAACATTTAACATCTGACAAAATACAATTTCTCTTATATCCTGCATAACATTTTGTGCAGATTGTTGGCAGCAAATCTCTCCTATGTACACACACCCACACACATGCATACAGCTACCTACAATTGTTGTGCAGTGCAAAGCACAGCAACTTAGACCGGATGAGAATTAAATATCACATTCTACACTCTCTACAATCACTAAGCTCTAAGAAAAAAAAAATGTTCAGATTAATAAGAGTATCTTGACACATACCAGAAGGAAACATAAACACAACTATCAGCACCCTCGACTAACAGCAGCAATATCCTTAATGGTTAAGATTTAAGAAAATGAGATTCTCCCCCTAAAAAATGGTCATATAACAGTGAATTAAAAAACTATAAAACAGCCTACAGATGTCAAATTTTTAGCTCACGTGAGATTTGGCATTCTCATGGCAGCAAGCATGAAGATCACTGCTTTCTGGCATGTAACACAGTGTAGTTTGGTTGACAGGTACCAACATTTTGAAGAACCTGCTGTCGTCAACTTCTGCCCTGGAGATGGAGCCAAGAGGCTACCTGCAAATGTTTGTACCTTTCTACTGGACTACACAGTATCAGATCTCAGGAGATTGTAATTTTGATGAAATAAGACACAATAACTTGCTTATTTAAGACAATAACTCTTAACAAATCAGTTATAGATAGTGGCAAATAATACTCTAATCAATTTCTGTTACTTTATGAAGCTATCAATATCTATATAGCATCTAATGCTAAGATGTTGAAATTTGAAGGATTTTGAAATAAGTAGTCATGGCCAAATTATGGTAATATTCGGAAATTTGCCTGGTGGAACTGATGAAAACCACAAAGTATTATTATTATTATTAGAGGGGGTGGGTTTCCCCATGCACTTAGACCAGTTATTGGTCCATTGTGCATCCCCCTTTAATTTCTACTGTCGCCATAACCTACCGGTACTGGTGCATGCTATCAGCCCCGTTCAGCCAACGAGGTCGGGCCTGGGTATCTGATATTTCCCCCATCTACCAGAGGCATTGGAAACTACTTGGGTGGGAAATGTGTTGCCTAATTTTGCTCAGAAGTCTCCTAGAGACATGACGATCTTTTACATGCCTGAATTTTTCCACCCTTAAAAAATCCAAGACCTCCGCCGGGTTTGAACCCGCGTACCCTGAGTCATGAGGTGGGAACATTACCCCTAGACTACGGAGGCCGCTAAACCACAAAGTAACTGAGGAAAAGTTATGTCCTGATTAGAACCAAGCACCTCTTGGATATAAGTCTTGAGCCTTCCAAGTACAAGAATGAGATTACTTCCATAAATATCAGCACATAGTACTACTACCAAGATCCACCACCACTACTATTATTGTAGAAGTTTTTTACTGGGGCATTCTAAGATACAATCAGAAATTAAAAGTGACTGCAATCTCTCAGGAAAAGCCAAAATTACATCCTAAATGTGAAGATAGATGAATTCCATATGGTTTAGCCTATCATTATATAGAACCATTCCAAAAGCCAAAGTCAATGGGATAAAAACGGTCTGCCATTCCTGCAATACTCTGAAAATAACAAACACTGCTGTTGCTGCTGGAGGGTCCCATAAGACCCCCACATATCAGCATTTGTGTTATATGTGATCAAGCTTGAAACAGTCAACACAACTTCATTCAGTTTACAGGTATTCCCTGACTTCCATGAACTTCACATGACCATAAACTGTATGAACTTTCTTCCTTAACTCTTTCTGATCAAAATCTAAAAAAAAGTAAAGCTATCCCTGTAAGAGGCTGTGGTGGCCCACAGGGTTGTGAGATGTTGATATTCTCACATTTTATAGACAATTGGCTCACAATGGAGGTGAGGTTGTAAGATAGTGAAATTATCTATCTTACTAACTCACCCCATAGACCTGACCACTTCTTGACAAGTTAACAGTTGCTCAGACAATTAAAATTCCCAATATTGTATTTAAGCATCCTGTTGCATTAATGCATCTTTTATACACTTATATTTCCATCTTAAATGCAACTTATTATCAAGTGACCTTCCTTTCGCACTAGATGTTTCGGCCATATATGTCCATCATTAAGCCTGACTAGACAATCAGCTGCATTTAAAATGGATGTGTGTGTACAAAAAATTTAAAATTCCTAGCATTTTATGGAACTGTGAAAGTTCATTACAATGCTTACAATAGCCAACTAATGGTCTCTATCCTGAGCCAGAAGAATCTAGCCCACATTTCTCTACAATCCATCTCTTTAAATTTATCTATCTAAAAAGAAGAAAAAAAAAGGTAAACTGAAAGTGTTAAGGTTAAAAAGGTTATGTATTTTTTCATCAAAATTAAACAGAATAATGAGTTTTGAGTTATGCAACTCCTCTTGAGAAGATAACTAGATGTAACTCGAGTGTAGCTGTGTACAATAAAATGTAAATGCAGCATACCTTGCTCGACCAATTAAATTCCATTTTTTCTCTCCCCTTAGTCTGCATACGGCTACTTCACCAGGTTCGTTTCTTTCTACATTATACACTGACATACTCAAAACTGCATATTTTCACAACAGACACCAGGTCACATATCACCAACTTTCTCTGCCTTTAGTTTCCAATATGTTTGACAGTTTCAAACATTTTCCTGAATTTATTTTGACCTCAAGTCAGAGATTTTGAAAAGTAACCTACAGCTGCCAAAGATCACAGTCAGGTCAACCAGAAACCATTACAGTACATACAAGATTATGCAACAGATAAGATATTACAATACAAGGTGAAACCACACAATCTACTATCTCTTTAAATCACACCAATTTTACACTCACCCAATCTGACACTCAAGCACACGTGCTCACACATACACACACATAATTAGGCAGTTTTTTCAGGGACAAAATACTAATGCTGCCCTTACAAATCATCCATAAGATATCATGTCATAATATAGCATGTTCAACATGTTTCATGACTGCTTTTTAATAGAAATAAATTGTTTAAACCTATGGCAAAAATACTGCTACATGTACACCCATTACTAGGCAACAGTTTGGTAAACAAGTTTCTGCGAAGACAGATTCTTGGTAAACAGTCCGTTGCTCGGTGACACAACAATTCTGACAACAGAAGAAGTGTTTTCAAGGTGGTCCGTACCATGCCCAGTGCTAGGCAACAGAACGGTAAACACATCTGCAATAATAGGCGTTTTCTATGCAGTTCATACCACATCAAACTCAGGAACCACAAAAAATTGTTTTCACGTTACAACATGAAACTTTCTCTCTCTTTCTTATAAAAAACATGAACATCCAAAAAGAAATATTTTTCACAATGCAATTCCATTTAATACACATGTATATGGGACTAGAAACTGGCCGAGATTTCATGCACTTAAGATTTGTAGAAAAAAATTCAAAACAAAAAGCCACACATGAACAGTGCTGAACAGAGTTGCAGAACTCAAACAGCTTTCGGTTTAGAAATGCAAGCTCTTGAGACAAGGAGTGGGCTTTGATGACTAATTTGCTTTGCAAGTGACCGTGTGATTCTGGAAGAAAAAAAACTGAAAAAAGGAAAACATAAATGTCTGGGTGAGAAGCATGAAGACTGGAGGACTGACAATCTGTGCAGCAGGAATGAAAGCTTTCAGTTGTGCACAGAATGCCTTGTTTTCACAGTTCCTGTTAGCAGTTCACCACAAAGTTGTCTTTCACAGGTAAGAAAAAGTCCCCATGCTTAATTAAGCACCATGCCATAATGGTGTGCAGAGGAGTGGAGAAACAGGTTCATAAATTCTTAACCTCAGCACTAGATGGAGTACATGATTAGTTTAACACTCCTGTTATCCATTGGATTGGAGACGGGATGGACCCAAAAGTCAATTGGGATGTAGCGGAGAAGTAAAAAATCTCCTGCCCTTGCTGGGAATCAAAGTGTGGTTCCTCAGTTGTCCCTCCCATAGCTTAGTCACAATTCTGAGCAAGGAATCCATATTCTACTAATGTTGTTACAACAGAGAACAACCAAACAACAACAGGTTCTATAGCAGGATGATTGAAATCTGCTACAATTGCCACATGAACATGCTGTACATTAAAACAATCAATCTGCTGGACTATCAGTTTACAGTTACATGACAAACTTAAAGCACCACAGAAATTAAATGAGCCCTCTAAGGTGCATCTTATTAAATAATTCAACTGATCTGACAATTCTCAAAACACTTTCACACAATAATCAGACACTTCCAGGAAATTTAGAATTTTTTTAAATACAGTTGCATTAACAACACTGACAACTTCTATAGCAATCTTCTGTTCTTTACATAAATTACCTGAAATGTTGCATTCATGCACCATAACTTGACATCACAACTTTCACATGACAATACACGAGAATCTCTAGTTATTGTTCATAATTACAAAAATGCTGACTGTTACTGACATTACAGGAGTTCAGTGCACTTGACTTCTTGTGAAGGTATGATGTGGGTTTACTGACAAAGTCCATGGAAACTGCTGAGTCTCCCAAACTTTCCCGTTCTGAAGCTAGTTCTCAGTCAGTTCAATTAGTTGAAGACTGAAATTATCACCATGTACAATGCATGAACAGTATTCTGCTATCTTCGAGAATGTGACACCATATAGTCTGACAGAAGTTCACTAAAATCTGGGACGTATTTTGGTAAAATTCTACCAGACTATATGACATCACATCCCAGAAGATTGAAAGCTTCATGATCACCACAAATCCAACAGTTTTCTGTTAGTTCAACCCTTTCACTTTCATGTTCTTTAAGAGTTCTGAAATTCTCTCAATCACTTTTCATGCATTCTTTGTATAAAGCACACAAAAACACATAATGAACAGATAATATGGCGATCATGTCTGTCTGCTTTTCAATCTGTGTGTATCATCTCTGGAATTACACAGTCAATTCTGATGAATTTTGGTATTATGGAGAGGGGGTTCACACTATACAGTGCATAAAATTTAATTTGGTTCAAAGTTCAATAACTTCCATTCAAAGCATTTTTCACTGTCAGACACATTAAATAATATACAATGAAAAATGCCGTATCCCTCAAAAACGGAAATGTCACTTGGTATCGGAAACATTTTCAGCACATACTTTTACAAAACGGAACCGAAAAAGTTGGAGAGAAAGAGAAGAAAGAAAATATCCCATTCTTACGACAGTTTAAACAAAGAAAACTTCACGCCAAAAAAATGTACCTACTTCCCGATTCTTGAGGTTTAAAACATTTAATAAAATACACATGGACTGGTATGGCTTCCACTGGCAAGTCCAGGACAACTTAGGGAACATGAAACAGAAGTATGTAATATTAACATTCTAATGTTACCTCCACGGCTCTAATCAAGGCAAGGAGGTAAAGGGGTAGTGACTCGGTGGTTTTCTGACTTCATGGACGCTTCCCTGGCACTTCTTTTAAACACAGCAATGTTAGACAAGGGCATTAGTTAATGTAACCTCTGCTTCTGTCACTGTTTTCTTTAACAAGGATAATTTCACTTCAATGGTAGAATACTACCTTCACAAAAATACTTTAAAGGAAATTTTCTGAAAGCATTAACTCATCCTGGAAATGTGTCAGACTGCCCAGGAACTTCCGTTTTTAGCATTACGCTCCCACTTACTGCAGACAAACCAATACTCAAAAAGAATATTACATGTACCCAGGCCTGAAGGATTTACTGAAATACAAACAAGAACATAATATATACCTCTATACCTGACAAGTTTTGTGAACGAGACATCAACATCTATAAAACATGAACATCAAGAGACTACATGCAGAGATAGCTTTTGAAAATTCTGTTCCTTCAGTGGGATCCTCTTGACTAATATGAAAAGTCCATTACTTCTCAATATACAACTTTTTGTCTAACACTACAGTTCAGATATTCACAAGGAACAGAGAATGAGTATATTTGGGATTAGACTGGAGATAAAATTTGAACAAATAAAAATGAACTACATGCAAGGATAATGCAGTAGATAGCCTACTGACACTAATTTGATTTGTCTCATTTTGGCCCGTCACACTATTAATTACAGAGTCAAATTGGATAATGTTCAGTCCAGTGTGACATACAAGTTTACAACACTTCAGTCCTCATTCACCTTACATGTTTCGATTCAAAAGAATCATCCTCAGAGGCGCACCACTACAATCAGAAAACACTGTCACATAAGATATTAACAATAAGCACTTAAGCTATGAATAATGCTCACTATATAAATTTTGTTATTATCATGGTTGTCTTAGGCACTCACAATGGCACTTCTCGATGTGTAGATTTACGTATGATGATGTTTCTTTTAAATGTATTTCCTGGTTATTCTGACTGGGGTTTTCCACACACGCGATATGATGTTCACTTTTCCATACAGTAGCCTCCCAAGGCATTTAAAATTGTATTAAAACTTCATGTAAAAAATTAGTTATTATGTTAAAATATCGTGAGCTGACATTGGGTCATGTTGTTATCCTCCTGATGGTGGGAGATGTCGTTTATTTCTCTTGATTTTATGTTCTGTAAATACATTATTATATTAATTTTTTCTATCTTATATAGTTATATATAATACTTTTGGGTTTGTTAACATGTCTAGTTAGGCCTTACCTTATTATTAGTAGTGTAGTGTAGACTGAAGTGTTGTAAACTTGTATGTCACACTGGACTGAACATTATCCAATTTTACCCTACTGACACATTCATCCTCACAATGTTACATTTCAGAATCCTGTTGAAATAGTTAATTAACCTTATTAAAAGAGTTATATCTTTGGAATATAACTCCATGCAGTAAGTTGAAAGTCAAGCGATGTTTTGGAGGAACATGTCACCTCAATTCTCAGGGCTGAGAGTAAGCCAAGCAAGAAGCCATTACGAAGAAGGCACCAAGTAAAGCCTGCTGTCTTCCTTCGCTTACTCTTCAACACTAATGATGCAGGTGACATGTTTTTGCGAAAAGTTGGTTGCCCTTCAACAGACTGCACAGCGTTAGATCCTGCAAGACATAACTCTTCAAAACCACTGCTGTGAGAACCTCAAATCCTATACGGTTAATTTTATTACTTAAAATTCCATCCCCTTCTGCAACATTCACTGTGTTCGGTGATAATGGCTGAGGCAGAACATGCTGTACACAAATAATAAATATAACATGACAGTTAAGAACAATCACTGAACATTAATTAGAATTGCAGAAAAGAAGCAGTTTTAAACAATAAAAATAACAAAAGTACTGTGACAGATGTGAAAGGGTTGATGTTTGTTTGTTTGACACTTCAGTCTAATAAAGCACCTGGGCTACAGTATAAACGAAAATCTCATACAACAAGCTGTGTCATGCGTGATTATTACAGTGGTATACAAAACAAAATAAACTGTCAATTATGGTTTCTTTGAAGATCGGTGGATTTGGAATTTAAAATTACAAAAATCTTAAAAGTAGGTAATTTACTGCTAACATATTGACTTGGGATCACTGAAACAGAACAAATGAATTAGCAAAATCTTAGATCAATGATCAGATTGAAGTTCCACTGTATCATGCCATGCATGAAACGAACTCAAGTCATTAGGCTACTGTCTCCTGGGATGTGCTGCAAACATTTCAGAGGAAATTTCTTTCTTCGTGGTCTGCCTCAAAGAAAGTTATTCCTCTGAAATGCAGGTACCTTTCTGCCTGCTTACACAGTCTAATGTCCTGAAAGACAGTAATCCTCATATACACTGCTGTGAGAAACTCGGATTTCACAGGTAGCAGAACTGTGAACATATCATGTGGGAGTTCAATTCAAGTTTTTCTGGGCTTGTTCAACACAAAACATTTAAGTGGATCCACACTGGATTCACCACATTTAACACAGTCCAGCACACTACCAGGTTGGTGGAAGCACATCTTGTCCAACAACAAAATTAAAATCTATAAAACCTGTACTGCACTATGCTAATTATACAGGGCGTGCAATTGTAGCAGACTATGTTATCTTGGAAAATTAAAATTTGCTAACAATTTGAACTTTGGCAAACATTCAAATTGCACACAATTTAAATTACTTTTCATTAAGCTGAACTTTCTGTGCCTGTTAACTGACTTGACCAAGAAGGCTATGCCCAAAGTTTAATCTGGCCAGTACTTAGAGGCTGGATTTTTCCTTTTCATACAGTTCATATTATGTTAAGATATATTACAAAGAAAATTATGTGAAATACAAATATTAATTTTTGGACATTATCCATCATCTTGCCTTTATCTAAAAACTGTCCTGTTTTTTTTAAAACACAATGTTTTGGAGACTGGATTCTGTCTCCAACTATGGGCAAAACCTACTCATTGGGCCCAATCGACAGAGCCAGTCCCTATCTTCGGACACCTGTGCCAGCTCCAACATGAGGTACATAAATCAGATGGTTTGTGCTGTGTTTGATTTATTGAGCTGGCACAGGTGTCTGGAGATAGGGACTGGCTCTGTTGATTGGGCCCAATGAGTAGGTTTTACCTGTAGATGGAGACAGAATCCAGTCTCCAAAATTTTGTGTTTTGAAAAATAAACAGGACAGTTTTTAGATAAAGACGAGACAATGGATAGGGTCAAAAAACATAATATTTGTACTAATGTACCCTCAGCACAAACTTTTAGATCTTATTTAAATTCTATGACTTCCAACACTTTCTACACCTAACTTGCCCACAAGTCTTTCCTGAATCATTAAATTTTCATGAAGGTAAAGTATTCCCCATACCTAATTAATTAGGTACAATGCCATTAAGACACATTGGGGAGTGCAAGTACAGATTCACAGTTCTTAACCTTGGCACCAGACGGAGGTGAGTGGTCACCTATACATCCCCGCTGCTTAACTTCTGGGAAAATAGCCCTTGGTAGCCATTGGACAGGAGGCTGGGTGGGCACCACAGCCAGTCTGGAGGCTCCCTTGCTTCTGCTAGGAACTAAACCCCAATACCATAGTTATCGAGCCCATGTTCTGTCAGCATTCAGAATGCACCAGCCAGTACTGAACAAGGATTTTTCTACAGCCCATAGCAACAGACTTGCAGAAAGTGAATTCGGGTCTGACATCACTACTGTTTGAAGGAACTACTTTATCTACACAAAGCAAGCCTCGTATTGCACTGAATGCTGCAGCCATTTGTACATTCAACTTGTTACTGGACAAGGACGGCAGCCCACACACTGTATTCCCATATATCACTGGTATCAGGATGAAAGGCGGGGAAACAACTGTTCATATTCCCACTCTAAAGAACCTGACTGTTAGTTATTACGATGAGTAATCGCCATTTTCGTCTCGGTGCTTCTCCAGATTCCCTGAAAGGGTTGGATCAGGACGTCGCCGTTTGAAGAAGCCAAGTCTCCACAGCACGAGTATGATAAGGACAAGCAGTAACAGGCCTGCCACTATTGCTACAATTATTATCCATACTGGTACAGGCTCGGGCTCCTGCTGATCCAAAGGGTCTCGGTAAGCAATCGTCTCCACCTAGTGGCCAAAGCAGACAAGATCAGAAAACAAAACAAAAAAAAAAGTGTGGGGAGGGGGAAGTTCTCCAATGAAGATCAACGGGCCACATACATGAAACCTGATCAAATTACATACTGTTTTTGGAAAAACTGGTATCAATCACATCATCATAAATTTTACCCAACTTTCCCAAGCATGTGATGTTAAAACTCATAGTTATGTTTCTGGAACATGCTACAAACAAAATTCACAGAAAATCAGTAGTGTGTGTTTAATCCAAACTACCAGTACCTAAGAACAGATCTGTCTTCTGAGATGAAACGCCATGTACCTCTGAAAAGTCAGCTGATTTTCAATGGACTACATGGAAATATATCCCAGACAATGGCATTGAGTATGGAGTAATGACTGGGGGGAGGGGGGGTGGTAGTCACCCCAAATACGCAGACCACTACTACATCCACAGTGTGCCTGTTTCCACTACAGCCCTTCAAAAGAGCCCTGTTCCTCACAAGGCAGAACTTTTCATAACCACCACACTGCAAAGCTCAAATTCTACAGTGTTTCACAGTAAATATCTCTTCCTTATATGCATCTCCTTCTATTAGACATTTTTAAGTGGATCGTGTAAGTAAATATCCATACAACCGAAACTACAATGCACAGAGTTTTGCTTCGCTGACCTTGAAATGCAAGAAAAGTACAATACACACATGCAAGAATTACCTTCTCCAAACATGTGAATATGGGAAAAATTCGAAAATTGATATGTGAACAAGAGTTTTACTCTACTAGACTAATTTTACAATTCTTTCACTCTAATCAGAATTTGCAATACAACATACCTTTTTGAGTTGAAATTATCTAAACATTTGTGAACTTCTGCATAAAAAAAATGGATGTTCAAATTGAGAGCAAGGTTTTTCTTTCTCAATTTGATCTTGAAGATTACAGACTTGCACATGCCTAAAAACAACGTTGACAAAAGCCTGAATATGGGAGCATCATAATCTAGTATTTCCTAACTATGACACACACTGAGGAAAACTCAACAAAATTTTCCATAACACAAATCAAGAGAATAAGTAAATGTGATCCAAGATTTTCAGTAATATGAAAATAAGCACAGTAAGGCCAGTACTAACCTGTGCCTCATCATCTGCAGGGTTCTGAAGGATCATCAGACCAGGTGGCAAATGCATCTTTGCCCGTGATTTAATATTCACCGAGTATACTTTTGGATAATCTTCTACTAATGTTGAGTTCCATAACCTTAGGAAAGCAGACATTTACATGATTAGCTTCATCTAATCATTACATGGTTTACAGGCTACCAGCTCCTGTTGCGAGTTTAAATCTCTTCATACTTATGGCATAGCCTAAAGAGAAACTTAAGAGTAATACTGTCTCATCTCTTGAAATATTATGGAGGCTGTAACAGAGAACGTGTCTACAAACAGGAATACGATTCACAAGATGTCCTCCCAAAAATCACCAGACATGGTGCAAGATTACCACAGGGAACTGAAAGAAACGGACATATAGACTGCATGCTACATTAATTTAAATAATGGTTGGCTGGTGCATGCAGGCAGCTGGCCAGATATAAAAATTTGAGCATGAAAATGATCCGTACCTGGCTCGTATCCTGATGGTAGCCTCATGGTTCCTTCGCAAGTTAAATACCACACAATGAAATTTTAAACATTTCGCTGTTCCCAGGAGGCAGTTCTGAAACATATCCAAACAATCTCAGAAGAAGTGTCTTCAAAGGGGTGACATCATATCGTCTGCAAGAAGGGTACGAACGTTTTGGAGGAACATGCAGCCCTTGGAAAATGGGCAGTATGTGCCTTCAAAATACTGGTGTATTTCTACCAGACTACATGGTGCCACAACCCAGAGATGGCAATGTTCATTTTCTTTCCTTGTCCAACAATTTCTGAGTCTGCAATAAATTAAGTTGAATGGAAATCTGGTATGCAAAATACCAAATAAACCTTATCAATTTCAGGTATTTCCACTTAAGAGAAGTTATGGAGCCGTAACCCTAGGCTTCCGCCCACAAAGTACTTATGGTTACTTCATTAAAAAGATAAAACAGGAGAACACTGCACCAGTTGAACTCACCATATTAACAAGTTCATGCTTGTTCCCATCTTTGTCTACATAAGACTCAGCTCTGACAACCATCTCAATATCTCGCCTCCTACGTCGAGTATGAGGTCGCTCTGGTTCCCAGGTGGAATCCAAGGGTTCCACAGTAGCAGCTAAAGGCCTTGCAGGGAGGGTCAGAGCTTCCAGAGGGGGCTCCTCCACTCCAGGACGTCGAGTCAGGTTCAACGGATTCACTTGACTTTGTGCAATGAAACACTCTCCACCACCCTGGCCTGCAACACGACACAACTTTAGGGGAAGTGTCGGGGCTGTCTGAGACCCTGAACACAATGCACAGCTGTGTGGATCTGGCTGCTGGAGGGAAAGAAGAGGAGCAAAGAGGAGCAGGAAGGGAAAGAATGAGACAGAGCAGGATCACAAGAGATGGAGGAAGTGGAAGATGGGGTGAAGTACAGAAAAAATAGGAAAAGAAAAAGGCGCCATCTCAACACAAATTTTCTTTGATTTTCTGTCTCCAAGCAAATACTGAGAAGGCAGGATTTGAGGTTCTCGTAGCCATGCTTATAAAGAGTTCTAGCTTCTGGGACATAACACTGTGTAGTTCATCAGAAGCCAACTGATACTGCCATGTCACTTCCACCTCTGGGATTGAAGGAACTACGCTGAAGATGGCAACCGGCAAAAGCTTCCAGTGTGATGCTGGTTTCATGCTTGGCTTACCCTTCAATCATATATGGAGGACATTTGGTTCTCTGACCTGTCAGCTAACTTTACAGCATTACAGGCCAGGAGATGGAACACTTCAAATACTGAGGTTTCCACATTCCAAGTTGCTACTGTGCACTTCCCATGCAATCCTCAGAATTTAAATTCATCAAAATTAAGCCCCTTCCCATAAAGGCTACCCAGTGACATTTCCAAATTTTTCAGTTCACCATTAGTCAATCAACATTCGCTGGCCCGTCTCATGCACTGCTTCTTAATGTTGTAAAAATTCATGCTTTTCTTGCCATGACTTGCTCTCCTAGTGTCCTTTCCTCATTTCTCTTACATTGGGGCACAAAACTTATATAACCCAATTTGAATTAAAAGACTTTATCACTTATCACCCAGGCTAGTGAGCACTGCTCAAAACCTGGATAATAATCACACACAAAGGTGCCATATTACTAAGCCAACCTGGTACAGCCTCCCAGTTTTCTCTGCTTCTTTCCTCTCCTCAAACAGTTGAAGCTTAGAACAGAAGCCCGTTCAGGCCACACCACAGAATGTGTAGCAATAATATTCAACAATCTCATCATCCACTATAAAAGAAATTTTGTGCTGTCAAAATGAACAGTAACAAACCTTCTACAGTGGGTCTGTCCTCAAGGTACAGCAGCCATTTCCCTTGAGGCTTGTTGTTAGCGACCTGGAATGGCCACTCTATATGCACTTCAAGACTACCAACTTTCCAAGGTCCCTGATTGAAGATGTGGTAAGTATGCATCACCCTCTCGCCAATGTCATCCAAGTAGCCCATGGCTGATTCTCCACGCACGACTCCTCCATAGTAAACGTGATCAGGATGCACAGAACTGAAGCAAGGACAAATTGTGGAGGAAACAAATTATTCTTATTGAGCACATTTAAACACACTGACAGCAGGATGGCAGTTTCTTGCGTCTGCATCTCCCACTTCAGCCAGTATAAGCACAGTAAAATGAGTCTCATAATATGAGAGTATTCAAAGATTTTCATTAATTCAGTTCATCAGAGATGTCAGTAGATGATTGTTCTAACAAGTGTGGGGCAACTGACATCCTTAAGTGGCCGAGACACACACGGTAGGAGCAGATCCCCCACCTTCTCCATCACCTTTACAAACCGCTGGTGAGTGCAAGAACTCATCCATGGCCTCTTTAAATCCCAAAAGGGCCTAATCTAGAAAATCCAGTTGAAAGCACTTAAAAGGGCTCTGGGACTCAAGGACTCAACACCTGCAAACATTATATTGGGCGAGGCCAAAATTTCCACTGCAGAGATTCAATTCCAATATTTAGCTCGCAACTTCATCACAAGAATGCTCATGAATGAGGCTCACTTTCTCTGTGCCACAATGGAAGAGCAGCCACAGTACGCCTCACTGAGGCATTTAGGGATACTGTCCCTAAGCAAACAGGTTTAGTTCTTACTTTAAGATAAGCTACTATGTGGATAAAAATAAAAGGAATAACCACTGAAACGGTAGTGAGCTTAAGCAAGTTTCATCCCTAAATCTATAAATAATCCTCAACTATACTTACATCAATAAAGAAAGAGTCATCTGTTAATCATCATGAAACAGAAAGATCATTAAAAATGAACCCCTTTCATGACTGTACTTTCAAGATATACCCTTTTGTTGTACATTTTCCTGGTGGCTAATAAATCCACTTTGTAGGTACAACAGCAGTATTTTTCATGCAAATAAACACTGAAAAACTGAAGTATGTCTTTTAAAGGAACAGAATTAATTAGGCACTCTACTGGAACAAATTAATATTTCCAATTATTTTTTATATATTTTGAGTGTCTAATTCTTTTGATTTCATGTTGACAAACACAACAGACTCATTAATCTTACCCACCCTGTGACAGAGATCTCTGCTCTGCGAATGACGTTGATGTGCAGAACTGATGGCGCCTGAGCATCTAGTTCCTTTGATGTTGAGTTGGCAAATACAACGAACTCCAGCTGTGATTCTGTATCTGCAAGACCCTTGGGATCAAACCGCAGCAGAATGTTGGCAGGAGTGCCTTGCTTGAAAGGGTTGCCAATATTGCACTTTATCAGTGTCTTGTTATGCGGGGTGCAGCTCATGTGCTTACTCTGGGAATCAAAAGAACTGTGTTAGCGGAGTCATAAAGACGACTGTACCTACTCAAAGTGTGTTTGAACAAAGAGCTGTAATTCTTCCAGTTCCATAATTTTCACGTCAAATTAACGTCAGTAGTTCAACACTCCTCTTACTTCAGTCTTGTAGGCAGTGTAATTAAGGCTGGCAGGATGAGACACAAAGAGCCAGGCATCGTATGCAGACTCGCCATAGTTGTAGGCAGTCACGTTGAGCCTGACCGCCTCTTGCTCACCCATGATCAGATCCCAAGTATCGGGATGTCGCCCTGAAACAAACAATTCCTGGCACATAACGCAATCTAATCCTTTGAAAGTCAACTGACAATTTAGAAGAACTGACTGCTTCCATCTTCAGAACAGGCCAAGCAAGAAACCAGCGCAAAAAAGGTAGCAAGCAGAAGACGGAACTCTTCATGAGCACAGCTGCAAGAATCTCAGATCCTACATTTCCTGTAGCATTCACTGGCTCCCACACTTGCCCATTCAGTCTAAACCAAAATGACGAATAAGATACATGAAACTGCTAACAATACATGTGATATAACAGGGTCTGCTCAGGGTACTGGCATCAAAATTACCGCAGCCATAAAGATCAGCTCGCTGGTAACATAACAGTACAGCAATTACACATAGGTCAGCAGCCGGCACCAAGTCTCATATATAGCCTTTCGAGTTATGCAGACCTGTGCTCATGTGAGGTAACATCAGGGAGTACTGTGGGTCTTTCTGTGCAGCCCTAGCGCTTCTGGCAGGGCTTGGTATCCAGTATAAGCAAATGTAATTACATCCAATTTCTTTATTAAAATCTGTCACAACACAATATGAAGGTCAAGGCCATGATTGGCAAGAAATGTAACAATCCTCATTTCTACTTCATTAAAGGTTCATGTTACCAGGGCCCACACATTCAATCCTTGATGTGGCACCACAGGAAACAGTCTGAACTGTAGCCACATTAGCTGACAACAGGGGCCAGGCAATGGGCCCTACCTTGCCAATCCATGAACCTAATTAGAAACATCATGTATTATACTCCCAACTATGCCTAGGTCTTGGAAATGGTCTCGTCACTTCAAATTTCTGACTAAAATTTTGTACATATTTCTCATCTATCCCAAGTTGCTACATGTCTTGCCCAACCCTTTGACCTTGATCTGAATAAAACTTTCAACAATTAAGAAAGATTCTTGGTTTCATGTTATTTAACAATGCTGTCAGTACCTAGACTATATAGCACTGGATGACTGATGGATAAACAGGGACAGCGGTCATGGCCTAATCAAGGTGCCATCACGGAATATCCCTGAAAAGACTGAGGAACCCCACAGAAATCTCCCGTCAGGATAGACAGTGTCCTCACTAAGATTCAAACTGACCACCTCCTAAATACAGGTCTAGAGCATCACCTTGGTTTCTCAGTTTTACAGAAGCCAAAGATTTGTACCATGTTCATAGAAGAGCACCTTCCCAGTGGAATACTGGACTGCTGTACTAAAACATTACCTCATGGAACAAGAGCTATATACCTGACGGCAAGAGGAGTCGTGTTTCAAGATACAGCTGACTGACACAGATTTCGCCAGCACAGTCATTCTGGAATGTTGCCTGAAACGTCTTGGCTGCCTCTTGCTGGTTCAGAACTGGGTAATCATCAATATCGGGCAGTGGCTGACCTGGTATGAGCCTTGGGGGTTCTTTCTGTACCAACTCATACTTCAGCTGGAATTTGATTGGTGACTGGATATCTCGCTGGTTTTCCTATAAAATAAATTTACACACTGAGGCTTTCTTTGTGGTGGAATTATTACAGTTCTCTCTCCCTCATCACTGTTCATCATCGTCCTCATCTTTCTCCTATCACTGTTTCCATTTCACATTTGTCGATGGAGCTTATAAGTTTTGAGACCTAGTCTTGCAGGGTGATAACAGCATTTCAAAGAAACATTCTGCATCCACCTTCAGGGATGAACTGGTAAAGGGATAAGTGATCAAGGCATTTGGAAAACTACTCTCATCCTAGATACTGTAGGGTTCTGACGATGGTGTGTAACACACAGAGATACTGGGCTTTCAGCCTCTGTCCATCGTCCGGATTCTAAATAACTAAGGGAAAAACACAACGTTTCAGAAATTGGATCTGTTTCCATCCTCAGGTGAGGGAAGACACCTACTCTGTTGGGTCCCTTAAAAAGAGCTGGCCTCAATCACTGTTTTTTTTTCTTAGTTATTTAGAATCCAGACGATGGACAAAGTCCGAAAACCCAGTATCTCTGTGTACTCTCATGCTGGTCAATGGGATAGATGAACGGTAAAATGGTTCTTTCAAAAAGGTAGCAGTAGCGTAATTGGTTGAGGCACTATGCTACAAGCTGGAAGGTCATGGGTTCGAGTCCTGATGAGGTGAATTTCTTTTAAATTTTCCTAATCCTTACAGCCGCACTATGGCCCTGTGGTCGACTAAGTCTCTAACAGAAATGAGTACCAGGAATTTTCCTGGAAGGTAAAGGGCAGCCAGCACATAAGGCTGACAAACACAAATCTGTGAGCCGACTGCTAGAAAATGTGGGAACCTCAACATCTCACAACCCTATGAGCCTCCATGACTCATCAGGGGGATAGCTTTACTTTTAAACTTTTAACAGCAGACAAAAAATAAATTGGTTGAAAATGAAACAATGGAAACAAAATTAACAAAATTTTGGTACTTCTGTACAGAATACGACAAATACACAGAAAATTATGGCTGACAAAAAATTACCTTCAGGTACACTATCTCTGTTTCACACTTCTTAACATCTCCTCTGCGTCGTAAAGGGTCAAATTTCATTTCAATTCTCTTCCTCACTATGTGAGACTGTTTCTTGTCACCTTCCTGCCCACCAAACCAAACTCGTGAGAACTTGCGTCCACTCTGGAATGTTTCAGCCTCAATACTGTAGTTGAGCGTCAGGTTCGTGGTGACCTTCATCGACACACAGGCAGCAAACGAGAAGCTGCAGCATACAGAATTATATTAGGCTCGCGTTAAGGAAATCAAGAACATAGAAAGTGAAGGCAATGATTCTGAGGTAATGTAACAACATGGACACAGTATTTTTCTCCAGCACAAAATACCTGGATCAACGGAAAGACAGAAGAGTTCTAATTGTATCAAATTATAAAATGAATATTATGGAGCCAAAAGTACTAAAAATAACACAAAACAACAATCTATAAAGCATACTTTAGAGCAATACCAACATATAACGCAAAACCATGGCTTCTTATAGGGGGAAAGCAAGATGAAAGCAATTAAATATTTTAAAACTACTGAGGGGGAAACAAAAAGGGATGTAATTATAAATTAAATTTTTGGAAAAGGTGGAACTTAGCTATTAGTATTGTCACGTGTCTTGAGTTCGAATCCTGTCGGTCACGTGTGTAAGTCCAATCCCACTTCTGAAACACCAGTTGTCACGTTCTGGGTGTATAACGCTACAAATAACTTCACGCCTCGTTGGATATATCGAATTTATTCCATTCGCTCTTACAGTCACACAAATTACAATCTGACGATTACTGCCATGGGCAGTATCACAAACACTAGACTGCAAATGCTAGACTACAACTGACTGGTTGACTGCCTGGTTAACTTGTAACTCACTGTCTTTGGCAGCGGCTACGTTTTAACTCGTTCACTGCTGACTGGAGAATTAACTTCGGCGGCGGCTATGTTTTAATTCTTATATAGGTGCAGCGCTTGCCTGTTACGTAATCGGTACCGCTGTTGCCTCACGCCGTTACGTCACTGCGCGTTATGTGCCTCGTCACAGTAGGAAGCGGTGTCACGTAGCCCAGGGGGGGGCTACTTCACTGTGGCCAGAGCTGCCACGTCACTGCTGGGGGGGGGTCCTCCATTGCACAACATGTCACAGTATAAAGACGCCTATCTTCAGGGATATAACGCTATGTAGTCCAGTGGAAGTCAACAAATTTTTCATACGAATGTGGCACCTCTTACTTCTGGGTCAATGAGTAAGCCATGCAAGAGACCAGCATGCAGAAGGTGGTAACCAATGTGATATCTGAGAAGACAGAACTCTTCATAACCACTGCTGTAAGAACCTCAAATCCTAAAACCATTACTATGGTTTGTCCATGTAGAAAGAATGGATATAACAAGGCAGAAGAAGAACAAAAACATGGTTGGAACAACCGTTGGCTTTACAATTAAAATTTAAAGAAACAGAAACAGTTGCAAAATGGTCCATCCAGGTAATGAAAGACATCAAGAAAGGGGGAATGAACTGGCAAGAAACTGAAAAGGAAGGAGCATGGAAAGAATGCAGAGACTGGACACTTTCTATCCACTCACTCACGCGATGATGCAAAGAGACAAAATACATTTAAATTTCGATGGAAAGAATGCAGAGACTGGACACTTTCTATCCACTCACTCACGCGATGATGCAAAGAGACAAAATACATTTAAATTTCGTCTATTTGTTAAGAACGGCTGCCTACAGAGGGAACTCCAAATTTCTTATGGTCTACCACATTCTGATTAATGAGCATGGTAATAAAACTGTAACATGAGCACTGGGGGAAATACTGCCACATTTAAATCTGTGCAGAGGCTTGACAAGTGAAATTACTACTAATGAACTGGAAATGGTGATAATACATTGTAAAGCTGGCAAGATAATACACAGTAATTCACTCAAATTTGATGTGCCCCCAAACTTAACATGCAGCCCAGTTTTTTAGAAGTCAACTTAAGGCATTATACATTTATTTTCTTTATATTAGTTGTGCCATGTTTACTGAATAGTTTCTGAACAACTAAACCAACCCCATGGAACAGAATTCTTCTTGCAAAGTTAACAGAGTAACTAAAGACATATAAGATTTGAGGATTTCACAGCAGATGTATTGAAGAGTTGAATCTTCCGGGACATGTCACCTCCATTCTAAGGTAGAAGAATAATTCAAGAAAGAAACCAGCAAGATTTCTACCTTCTATCTCTGAAACATCAGTTCACTTCCAACAGACTACATGGCATTATATCCAAGAAGACATAACTCTTCTTAACTAAGGACAGACTGACTAATGGAAAACAGTATTAGAACTTTTCACTCCAGAATAAGTATCCAGTTGGAGTGACAACCAATGGTATGAAATTCATATGAAGTTTCATAAAAATTTATTAGTTACTGCCCATTATATTCGGTCTGCAACTGAATTAGAAGGCAGACAGATACATAAAGGCCAGATTATAATATTGACTTGCCAGGTATGGTTAGCGTTGGGATGCTTTGGGCAGCCTATCCGGCTGGGGTCAATGTTTTGCAGATTGGCTGATGGCTCGACACTCGTCAGGATATTGATTATGGGTCGAGCACGCAGCAACACCACTGCATCAACATCATATGCTCCAATCATGAGGTCAGGATAACCATTCTGATCTAAGTCTAATCCGCCACTCAGGGAGTAACCAAGCGTTTTGATTGGCACACCATTCGTTCGGAGATCTTCAGCATACAGGATCTGAAACAATAAGTTGGAAAGACTTAAGTCAGCAGTTCATAAATGCTGTCACTCTGTGCAATCACCCAGAATACATGTACTTTCACGTAGAATTACTTCCCTTTGTAATGTTCCACAACTTGCCAGTCTCTATGTTCATTTACTGCAGATATATATCCAATTGCTGTCAAGCTACAGATACTGTAGATATCACACACAAGAAAGAGTCAGAATTATTTTCCTTTGTAGACTCAACTCTCGTTATAACGAACTAATGCAGAGTGGGGGTGGGGTGTTTGTGTGTAACAGAGTGAAGGGGTATTACAGAAGTACACCATAGGATAAATAGCCAATACATGCAATCAAGGTTATATATTGGAATTATTTTTTCACTTTAAATAATTTTCTAACTAAAAAACCTCTTAGTTCCTCAATATCTATAAAAATTCACAACTGTACACAGCCAGACTGGGATATGCGGTAGCGTAGTTGGTTGAGGCACTATGCAATGAGCTGGAAGGTCACAGGATCGAATCCCTATGAGGTGCATTTATTAAATTTACCTAATCCTTCCAGCTACACTATGGCCCTGGGATCAACCCAGCCTCTAACAGAAATGAGTACCAGGAATATTCTTGGGGGTAAAGGGTGGCAGGTGCATAAGGCTGACAACCGATTGTCTAGAAAATGTGGGAGCCTCAACATCTCACAACCATATGGACCTTCACGTCCTGCTACAGGGATACATTTACATTTTTACACAGCTAGATTTTGCCCAGTATACCCAGGTCTCTTATAACAGGGTTTACTGTATTTCTTCAAAGCACAATTGTTTTAATACTAAATCAGTCTGCATTTTGCCCAAGAGTCAGTCTGGATGCCTGGTCTCTGTGCTGAAATCTGATTATTTATGAAGGCTTCTCTCTGAAACATTTTATATTCTGGCTCAGTAGTGGCAAATACTGCCATCCCAAGAAGTTAGTGTGTGGTGGGTCCACTCTGGTTCATCTAATTTGCTGATTGATATGGTCTGTACAACTGGCCTATTCTGTATCAGTCCAACTAGTACAATTCATCAACTTCAACTGGAACAGTTCGTCCAACTGCTACGATTCTCCTGGTTGATATGGTTTGTTTGATAGGTACAAATTGTTTGACTGATAACACTTCATCCAGTTGCTAAATCTGCCCAACTGATATGGTTCATCCAGTTCGGCACACTGACCATGCTGGACACTGTTGACCCCAGTCATACTGAGTGAGAAAATGTGAAATTTGAAATACCTGAAAATGATTCTGCTGTTGCATATACATGTCAGCTCAATTCTGATGCTTCTAGTAACGAAGGCAAAGTCAAGCATTACCCACTGCACTGTCATTAAGATATAAGAACCATGAAAGGAACATACATGCTGATAGTCCTTTACATTACACACTTCTACAGGCATACAAACCTGTGAGGGCTCAGGAATGAGTCCTTGTTCAGACCCCAAGTAAATGTATATGGCTCCGTTCCCTTCATATGGGGCACCAACTGCAATGTCTTCATAACCATCAGAATTTAGGTCTCCAAGGTTTGTAATAGCAAAACCAAACCTGTGGAGCATAACAGTATTACTGCTGCTATAATGTTCTTATTGTGCCATGTAATGGGATATTGTGGAGTTTGTGGCTTTCACGGGACATTAAACTTTAAATTGGTCCTTGTGTGTTAAGGATTCCTTGTCACTGCTATACATAATAAGTTCATTCTATTATTCTCCTCCAGCTAGTGCTGAGATGAAGAAAACGTGGATCTTTACACCCATTCCCCCTCACACCTTCATGGCATAATGCTTAATTCGTTGAGCACAGGGACACCTTTGCCTTTTATTATTCATGTGGAATGACAGAAGAAAATTCCAACATATGATTCATCTGTGATGAGTTCTAGCATTATGTTCAGGATTATGGGCTTTCTGTACTTTGCCTGATATTGTGAACAATATCTAAAATAATGCTAATGCTCAAAACTGGATTTGTTAGAAGGAACTGACACTCCATAGTTCTGTATATCAGCTGAGGAAGAACAGCTGCAAACCTGGATTCTGGTTTTCCTGTCAGTCTTAAGGGTTTCTTGCAGTCCAGACAGTGGTTCTTGTTGTTAGTATAAATGTACACAGCACCTCCTTCCTCTCGACTGAAGAAGAACGGAGCACCCACTACAAGATCAGGAAATCTGCAACAGGAACATCATCATGACACATAACCTTCTACACTCTTCCAAAGCAAATCCTTCACCATGAGCTCAGGTAGTTCAGTCGGTAAAGGAAATGGACAATCTTGACAATCCTGGCCGAAACTCTGTGCAACACAGGAATACCAGATACAGCAGCCCATGTAGTATCTTCGCTTGAATATCTGACAGCAATATGGGTGGATGTAAGCTCAAGGAGTCAAGAGTGCCAACAGGAACAATGCAGTGGAACAGAACTTGTAAAGTAGAACTACTGGTGACATTATCACACTGCAATATGAGTGACTAGAACCTCAACAGGTCAGTCCAGCCAGGAACGTTACAACTGACCATAACCTGCAATGTCAAAACATACCACTTGCAATTCACATAACCAACATGTAACTGTCGGCCAATGCTGTTTCAAGACGGACAGCCTGACCATTAAAATGAAAGATCATCAACTCTCAGTGGGACTGTACACATCTGAATCTTGGCAGAGTCAGGAATTTCTGCCCTTACCAATAAGTTCTGACTGGCTCTGGCTTCTTCTGCCTCCTATTCAACAGCTACCAAAGTTGGGGGGACCTCACTTTCCCCAGTGATAGAACAGCCAAAGCATGAAACTGAAAACTTGCCAGCACACAAACACACTAGGATAGAAACATGAAGGTGGGAGACAGTTCCCCCCCCCCCAAAAATAAATAAAACGGAAGTACAAGGTAGTAATGTTGCAAGATCCTCTGTTTAAACATTACACTCAGACGGTGTAATGATAAAAATTGGCAGTGTGTTCTTCCAACACAGTGACACAATGCATGGGTCCACTATTTTCTGCATCACGTGAAATGGTCACATGTACTCTAAAACCAAAAATTGATAGCTTGGGTTCTCCTTAAAAACAAAGCAAAATTCCATTATAATAAAACAACTTTGGACATTTTGTTATCACAAACAAAGGAACAAAGCTGTGAGACCCATACAAGAAACAGAGAGTATAAGTAAGAGTTATTTTCCCTAAGTATTTATGATGACAATTCTGACATTTCTGAGAACATACCATTAGCTACCATTGTAACAACACTTCTGCAGATTCTGATATCGAACTGAATGGACACAAGTTACAGATATGTTTGAGATCAGTTTCTTGTGTTAGTTTCCTTCATTTTCAATTTTGGATTTCATCTCTATGACTGCAACTAAGATGATACTTCCATAAAATTAATAATATCTAAAAGTTACACTCTGATGGCATGAAGGCATCCCTCATGCTTAGAACATGGCTGAGCTTCCTAACACCATAGCACATATGTTCTACTATCAGAAGAATCTCTCATCTTACCCATCTCCGTTGATATCAGCGTTTGTCAGTTCATATCCAAAGCTGGAAGCAAACTGCTCCCCACTGAGTATCAGCCGCACATCCATTGGATTCTCTGTTGGACGTTTCTTGGTGAAGATTACAACCTGACCAGTTCCATTTGCCCTTGGTGCGCCAGCAGCATATGCAATCTTACTGCCAAAGAACTGTCCTGCAGTTACAGACATTCCTGTAAAAATGTAAACAGTTTCAGCAGCCACAAATTGACCTCATAACACACTCTGGAATTAAGTTGTCATCTCAAGTCCTCCATCACAAATGTATAAATTACCATAGAACTCTGATTGTGTGATGAATATTACACCTTTATGCTTTATATTATTCAACATCACCCTTAATAGTTTGTGTACAGGTACAACAGATGGCAGGAGTTATGCATTTTCACATGGTAAAGTGCCTTTCTTTTAAATTTTCACCTGCATTAATTTGCAGCCTCTTACTTCCTCACATGTGCAACACACAGGAGAACATACTGTGACCGTGAGAAACTGTTGTCTAGGTTCCAATGGATTAATATATTCATAGCTTCTCTAACAGTGAAAGAGTTATTCTGCACCATTCTTACCCAGATAGCTGTACTTATCAACAGGCGATTCGTGTTCTAGTAAGGGTCCATGGTAAGTAGTCTTGTCCCGATTCAGGAAGTTATCTGATACGCTGATGACAAACAGTGTCCCACGCCAGGTGTATGGTCCAGGGGTTCCAATCACTGCTGTGTCATCCAGAAGTAAACCACTTGTTCCCGCCTGACAGTAGCCATACTGCTCATGCGCTCTGCAAGCAAAAATAACATTTTCAGTCTTTCTGCCTTATCTAAGCAAATATCCCAGTGGCCAAGAAACCAATTAAGATTACTATACTAAATCCGAAAGGGGTGGGGGAGTCATAGTGTAGTTGGTAGAGGCACTATGCTACAAGCCGGAAGGTCACGAGTTCAAACCCCAATGAGGTGACTGAATATTTTTTTCACCGACCTAACTCTTCCAGCTGTACTATGGCCCTGGCGTTGACTCTGCCTCCAACAGAAATGAGTACCAGGAACCTTCCTGGGGGTAAAGTGCAGCTGGCTGGCATGTAAGACTGACAACCTCATCACCACCTGTGAGCTGTCTAGAAAATGTGGGAGCCTCGACTTCTAACAAACCTACGGGTCTCCACGGCCTGTTACAGGCATATCTCTACCTGTTTTACGCTAAAGTTGCGGGAAGAAGTCGCAGTGATGGTGGGGGTGGGGGGGATCCACATTCTGCGTATTACTGTACTACCCTCAAGCCTCCTACTCTTTCTAAGGAACATAATGCCTCCATATTCAGGGTAGAAAGGTGATCTACCCTTAAAAGGGAGGCAGAAAATTTCTCCAGACAGTTGGAAAATATCGAATCACACTGAAAGACATCACATTCAAGGAGAAAGTACTACTCCTGTGCATTTCCTTCGCTTTCCTTGTACAATATGCAATGTGGAAGTTGTGGCCCCCACCTGAAGTTTCACCCCTGAAACTACTTAACAGAATTTTGCAGAATTTCACACTGGCACCTGTGCAGTTAATTTAATTTTGGTTCATATAAGTCCAGTATAACTCCTTATGTACAAGAGTTAGTATCTAGAGCACATGGACACCGCGCCATAGCTCAAGTGGTTAGTTGCTGGCTTCCCACCGTGGCGGCCCTGGTTCAAACCCAGGTCTGGTCAAGTGGGAATTTTGGTGGACAAAGTGGCGCTGGGGTAGGATGTCTCTGAGTACTTTTGTTTCCCCTGCCAATCTTATTTCCACCAAATTCTCCATCATCATAATCACCCAGGGCAGGTACAATAGGCCAATCAGTGGCTGCCGTGCCAAGTGGACCCAACTAGACTCCACCCCCCACTAAGTGCTTTGTTCGTCTAGAGCACATTGTCTCAAATGTCAGGATAACTGATGAAATGGAAAGGATTTGGAAGGAAGTGAACATAGCATAATCAAGGTACTATACCAGCCTGCCTAGGGAGGCTAAGAAAAAACAATGAAAAAACTGTAAGAAGAGCCACTGTCATGGGTGAGATTTGAACTGAAAACCTCCCAAAATGTAGCTTGCTTTCATGAGAATCAAACCAAACAAATCAATTTTCCCAAAATACTGGGGCATAACAAAACTGCAGACCTTGTTAATCTCTATAAGTTTTATATGGCACCGCTTTCTTATTGTACCGAATATTTAATGAAACACAAAGGTTCATAAATTCTCCTCTAATGCAGTATACATCTATGTATATGTGGACAGGAGAGGTAGGTACCAGGAAGCTGGGGCCATGCACAGCCTGCTCTACTGTTTGACACAGAAATAAACACTACCTACTGTAATTCATTTTCACTTATCGTCCAAGGGTATTCTAGAGAGAAGGACAATGTTTTTAAATAATTTTAATTTTTGGTAAATTTTTAGAATATTTTCTTAATTTGAAAAAAAAAAATAAACGAGGCTTATCACATCACCTTGCTGTCTGTGTGTGTCCCCTAATTCTTTCATTTTCTGTGCACTCCATGTTGTGTCAAGGAGGCTTATGAGATCACTACTCTCTCTGTGTGTCTGTACAGTGCTCCATGTCAGATCAGAGGAAAGCAGGAGATTAGTTCTTCTTAGAACTTCCTGTTCATATACTTCCTTCCTCTTTTTTTAATTTTGACTACTTCAAAAACCAAGAAAGGTCTGATGCCTGGCTGTCCCCTTTCCCCCTGCCAGCACTGAGTGCAAGGCTCAGACTGATGCAGACAATACGATGTGTCTAGCTTCGTGTCTGCAGCAAACAATCACAGTCAATGGCGTAATTAAAACAGCACATAACATATTGAGTACATACAGCATTCAGACAGGAGTACAACTTTCCACTCGTTAATTATGAATACTTATGATATATTTTGTGATGCTGTCAGTAATTCAGACTACACAGCGTCACATGGTTGGAAAACTTGTGAAGAACTGTAAACAGTTGTGGCCTATCTGAGACAATATCCTTGAGTCTGCACAGAGGAACAGGAAGGAGAAAACCCCTCCATCAGGCTAGCCTGTCTCTGGACCCCAAGACCTGAACCTTGGGCTGGCCAAAGATCCAACTGTAACACTGAAGATTACTATCCTGTAGGATGTGTCGACACGTAGCCTTCTATATATCATTACCAACATTTCAGCAGAATCTGCTGTATCCATCTTCAGGGTAGCAAACTGCTGCACACAACAGACTCCCCACAAAGGACTACTACGTTGGAACATCAGTGGAACACCTCCTTTCACTTCAGTTTCAAAATCATAAGGTAGTGGGTAGGACTCCTTTGACGGGGGATCAGCCCATCGCAAGGCTGCTACATATATATAAACACAGAATAAATAAAAACATCCCTGATTCAAACCCATGATCCCAGTTTTCGAGCGGTTGAAGACAGTCCCAGAGACATTAATGTTCATACACTCAGCTCACTGGAACGTGTAGAACCATTCCTATGCAACGACCATGAAATGGCCCGATATAGTACCAGACCCGTTTCTGGGCAATGGCTCTGTAAACATGTTCACATTGCTATGCAGCAGTCTTAATGATGCAACAGTTGAACCATAACAATGGAAACGGTATGTTTCTGCGTGATCCGTGCTGATAAGTTATAAGCAAGGGACAGTCATCTGATAGGCAGTTCTGTACTGGAGTCTATGAAGGAAGGACCGGCTTCTACCCTCCCTCTGCAAACCTGCACATAAACCTAATTAGACAATTAAATGTACAATTTTGCATTACCTGTTGGTAGGTCTGCCCTTGCAAGGTTCCCATGTCTCGTCGTAGTCCAAAAACTGACTTAGCGTGTAGCATAGACCTTGTCCCCACTGGTAGTCAGAACCCTTTCTCATATAGCGGTGAGCACACACCTACAGCAAACAACATACGGAGCATACAGCAGCATAACCAAATGACTATTTCGGCATCCCCACGTACAAAATCCTATGCTTCATTCAAAGCGCAGGATTGTTGAGGGGATAATCAGAAGGGGAGGTACAACAGATCACTGTGGTCACGGTGCAAGGGCCAAGAAGGCCCAACCCTTACACATTCATTCATTCATACGTCAGCATCATACCAACGGTTCTTGGACAGTGCCAGGCCTCGAGATAATTCAAGTACTGAACCTATTTATGAAATCCTTATTTCCATTACAATACTAGAAACTAACATACAAAATGATAGACCACTGCTTGGAGATTTATCCTCTGTGAATCAAGTGTTCAATGTGACCACCATTATGTGGCAACTTCTTCAGCATGAACTGTGATGATTTTGATTACTTGATGGCACATATCCTCAGTTATCTCATTGCAGGCCTGAATGATTCCTTTATTGTTTGTGGCTTTTCGGAAAAATCTTTTCCTTAAGGAATCCTCAGAGAAAGCAGACACATGGGACTATTCGGGAGCCAGTTCCGTTTATGTGAAACGATCAGCAAATCGGTTTGGGTTGACAGAAGAGTCTAAACTGGCATGCAGAAATCCCAAAACAACATTCGCCATGTGAGGCCTGGCTCCAGCCTGCATGACCCACTGATTTTGTAATGGCAAACCTGTAGCAAGAAGGTGAGGCACAGAAGTACTGCTCAGCATGCTTGAATAGCACTCGCTGTTCACTGTCTCTTCAAACAAAACTGGCCCTAGCAGCCCACGATTTGAGATGGCGACCCACACTGTAATTCTCGGTGCATGAGGCACCTTCTCACGAATTACACGTGGATTCTGACACCCAAAATCGCACATTTTGTTTATTAACCTCACCATTCAGGTGGAAGTGTGCCTCACCAGAAAACCACACATTGTTGAATGACATCTCATTGTTCTGAGCCCATTCAGCGAATGCCATTCTGTGATGTTTGTTTTGAACTGCAAGTTTAGGCAACACACAGAGGATAAATCTCCATGCCATGGTCTTTCTTTTTGTATGGTAGTTCCTAGCACTGTCACTGAAATAAAGATTTTATTAATAGATCACATACTGGATCATCCTGTACATGTTTTATATATGTGACATTAAATACGACTGGGGGACCACAATTCCACGGAACTGAGTCTTTCTTGACAAGCTGATAGTTGCTAAGCCACTCTAAAAATTTCCCAACATTTTATAGAATATGAAGGTTCATTACCGTGTTCACAATAGCCCAACACCCACCACTACCCTGAGCAAGATTAATCCAGTCCACACCCTTCCATTATATGTATATCTTTAAGATCCAGTGAAACATTATCTTACCATCTACACCTAGGTCTTCATAGTGGTCTCTTTCCTTCACGCTTTTCTATCAAAACTTTGTATTATTTCTCATAGAGGAGCATAACGGTATACATGTTTTTTAGTTACTTATATTCGTTGGTGTGTTGTTAAAATATTAATATAAACTAAAATTATGCAGGCAGAAGCGCGTGCGCACACAATTTCATTTTGAGCTCAAACATTTCAAACTGTTTCTCAAAAATCCACTTCAGTTTTATGGCTCCATCTATAGTCAAGCTTCTTAAGCGGTTTCTTGACTTTACCATAGAAGAAGTTGTACACACTTCTTGTTTCTTCCGTGTGCGCTACAGTCTTACACTTCGGACTTTTTTTTTTTTTTTTTTTTTAGTATTTCAAATGCAAATTCTAAGAAAAACTATGAGAATCAGTAATAAAAATATGAAATTAATATGCAAGTTTATCAAACGTAGCAAGAAAAATGCCATCTACTTTTAATCACACTGAACTGAATAAGATCAACAACTAATTTTCCAGATAATGTTACAAAAAAAACTCGTGTCTGTAAGTGCTCATTTCCTTTAGCCCCACAATTGTATTGTTGTTATTTCATATTGTACGAACCGACAAACAATCAGTTCCAATTCAACAACAATGACATTTAATGGCACATTATGACTGCAGATTTCAAACAATTCCTTTCTGTCTTGCTCACACATCCAGAACATTACCACCAATCTCATCCACCATTGTTACGTGTGCGAGCATACACGACTGACTTTCACCAGGCTTCCACTATTAAATGCAGATGAGCCTAAGCGAGCACTGAAGGACTCGGCGTACAGACATTACCTATATTTACGTCTTCAAAGAAAATACAAATACAATTTTAAAAATGAAATAGTGATGCGATTTACGGGTAACGTTCTCGTAATCTGTGTACAAAAGTCTCTGATTTGACCCAATTTTACACTAAGGAGAAAAGCCACACTGTACAGCGTTATCCTAGAAATTTGCCCTTCTTCTGCTTTTCGCATCAAGCTTTCTGATCTGTTTCCCATCAGAAGTAATATGGCACTATGGATATTTCAGAGTCAGTAGGACTCCTTGGACGGGTGATCAGCCTGTCGCAAGGCCGCTACCTACACAAAGGACAACACAAACACAGAAAAGTCGCGGACAGACATCCATGCCTCAAGTGTGATTCGAACCCACGATCCCAGTGTTTGAGCTGCTGAAGACATTTCATGTCTTAGACCGCTCGGCCACTGCGGCGGGAACTAATACGGATGGTAAACAGTTACAGGCAATGAGAGCCGTGGCCACAGATAGCGGTAAACGCCAAAAAGCAGATGAAACTATTAGAAATACGAGTACTATACCGTAGCGACATGTTGTGCTGTATATTTATTATTTTACTTTCCGGAAACATGATCTGTGAACAGATTTCTTTTCCTTTATCCCTACATCAGCCAATGTTTACACACCTAAACAAAAGTACTAGGCCGTAGATGCCAATACGGTTGTGAGACGTCGAGGCTCCCTCATTTACTAGACAATCGGCTCACAGATGGCGTTGAGGTTGTCAGCCTTACACGCTGGCAGATCTTTACTCCAAGGGAGCACATATCTAAATCATCCGATGATGACTGAAAGACTGAAGACGTGCTACAAAGTTTTAAAGTGTAGTATATCTATACACACCGGTCACGGTAGCCGAGCGGTCTGGGCATGCACTGTCTTCTCTCGTTTGGAAGCCACGATCGTGGGTTCGAATCCCAATCACGGAATGGATGTTTAGTGTTCGTGTGTGTGTGTGTATGCGCGTGTTTTTCTGTGTTTGTGTACAGGTAGAGGATTTGAGCCAAGCTCATCACCCGCAGATCTAGCAAACCGAAGCGAAACGGAGTTTCACAGAGGGAGACCATGGCCCAAATTGGGGCTCTGGCGAAAAAGGGGGAAAAATATCTATACAGAGACTGTGTTGAAGGAAAGCAAAATAATTAAGATGCAGTAACCGAACAGAATCAGAAATGAAACAAATTCACGCTGCAGAGACCAGTAAACTGAGGCATAATTGATAGGAATTCAATAGGATGCATACCATAACTTTTTTGCCGGGTCCCATGCTGCGGACGGTCACACCCAGCCACTGACCGTCCTTTATCTCGTCCTCTCCAGGCGGCATAAGATTCTTGGAGTCCACCGCTGCAATAAGCACAATCTCACGAAATTAAACACTTGCAATTCCAACCAGTGAACTGCGAGGAAGATTGTGCATCTATTGCTACATACGAACGGCAATGGGCTACAAATTCCCTGAGGAGGGAATCAATGCTTCAAGACACACATCCACGTCTCTCAGTTCAGTGGTTACGTTTCACATGTTCCACTGTTAGTTGGATCAGCAGTGGAATTTAAAATTACAGCAACAACACGCATCTTTATAAATTCTCACCCAATGTGTCCGTTCCTTCAGCACTTTCACACAGCTGTACCTGTTTCGACCAAATTTGGCAAGACTGTAAGGGACGCCTTGGAGGAGGTTCCAAACACTTGAAGCCCACAGTCCTCCTAGTGTATTGCGTATTTTCTTCTATTGCGTTCGACAGAGCTCAGAAAATGTTCTGTTTATCCAATATACTTTTTGAGATGATTCATTTTAAATTTGCGGAAATAAATGGAATCTTCTAAAAATTCGAGAAATTTTTTTTTTTTTAAATTCAGAATTATGACAGAATCTTCAAGATTCAGTATCCCACCGAATAAAAAGAAACCCACTCAAAACCAATTTTCAGTTTTTAAAATAATTTTAAATCACAAAACATTTAATAATATTGTGAAATGTTTATTATTATTATCATTATTATTATTATCATACGACCCGGGATAGCGCAGTCGGCATACCGACTGAAGACTGGAAGAGATTTGGAAAGATGTGGTCGCGACGTAGTGGTAATATCCCGGCAACTGCGTGGAGGGAAAATCACGACAAACGTCCGTGGAGATAGCCGATGTACCGGCCGAAAATCTCCAGGATCCGAGTCTAGGGCGTCACCCTTACGACAATCAAGTCAGGATTTTCCTTTGTCTCCATATTCTGAACAGTTCTGGGGGTCCACCCATCCACCCAGTAGTTACTGACAACCCTTTCCCCAAGGCCAAGTCTTCCAGATAACGAAGCAAGCCACTCATTCCCACCTAGTGTTGAGAATATGAATGCATGGAGCGTCACTTCCACTCCCCTTAAACGCCTTCATGGTTTGGTACGTATTTGGTTTTGGGTACTGAATCGATTATCTGATATCCAGTAAAGTAACAATTGGTATATTAAGGCCAATCAATTCGACGCATGCGCAGTTTCAATAATGGATCTTTCCATGACATCTGATCCTTCTAACAAGAACATGTAGTATAAAAGTAAAGAATATTACACATTTTTTTTAATTCAAGCTCGTAGCAACTGTTTGCAAAACAAAAAACAAAACCAAGCAGCGTGTGCTGCGTGAAATGTCTGTAGTGCTTAGACGTACGAAACAACGCGTAGGTCAACCATTTTGCTTCTTTAACTGCGCATCACAGCTCGCACTCATGTCAACAGAAACCGGCTCACGTGAGCATGCCACTTTTCTTTCATTCAACAAACTCAACTCGAAATTTCTATTGTGTTAATGATCGAAAAAGAAATAAATATAGATATCAAACCTCTTTGTGGAATTACTGAAATTAGTTTTTGTGCTGTTTTCTATACACATACGTAAGGCTATGTTGTTAGGCACACTATAACTTTTATGATGAACCACCAAATTTCTTCTTTTCCTTCTTTCAGCAACATTTCCGTTTTAATATGCGTCGATGGATGAAAATTCTTCAATCTTATTCCTTCTCAAAATCTTCCCGTTCCCATTTCTTGCTCAAAATAAAGTACACTCAACACTTCGCTTTTGTGTTAATCTCTCTTATGAAGTAACTAATGAACGGAAATTCTGACATGAGGGAGAGTCAGTAAACAGGTCACAAATGGATATAAAGCGTAAGACATGTGATATTCGAACCTGAAAAAAAAAATTATTTCTCGACATATCCTCCACCAACACTGATACACTTGTCCCATCGCTTTACCAGTGCGCCGAAACAGCAGCACAGAAGTCTTTTTGTCTGCTGTCTCAGCCACTTCCTCACCTCCGTTTCAACCTCTTCGTCAGCAGAACGCTTGATAAAAAGGTGGAACCGCTTTAAGCGACCACTTCCCAACATGAACAGGAAACATTTCCTTATGAATATCCTTTGCATTTGGCCCTTTTACCCAAAAGAACGCATAAAAGGACACTGTTCTTCCGTAATACACTCCTCAGGCATGATCGCCATTTTGACTACTGAAACCAGCCTCTGAACATATGCATGTACGTCTGCTACCTAGACTGTCATGAAACTAGACTGCTCTGCGACCTAGTGATGCACACAGAAAACATATTACGTCCACTACAGCTATTTTACTTCAATTTGTGATCTATTTACCGACTTCCACTCGTATTAACATTAGAAAGACAAGATGATTATGGTAACGTGAGTAGTTTCCAAAACAAGAGGCCAGTTAATGGAAGACGTCAATAAGAGAGGCAAGAACTAGCAAGAAATCGGAAAGAAAAATCATGAGACGAAATAAAAATGTCTGCCCATTAACCCATATAAAACGGAATGGATACAAATAGAAGAAGAAGAATATTCAATAATTCAACATTTCCCAAAGTCATTTTATCTTTAATATGACAGGTAGTTGCGGATTCTACAAACTCAGTATATCATTACATTATTTTCGACGTTTTTCAAATAAAAAAATATTTAGAATATATTTATATTCCCACAGCATTTGTTCTGGACTTTCCGGATTCACTGAGCCTTCTGGAAGAGGCTTTGCCTGACAATTGTTCTATCTTCTGGAGGGAGCAAAAGTTAGTCCAAGGCAAAACCTCCAGATGGGAGTAACTGTTGTGTTGATTCCGTGGCAGTAAAACTGTGGGTATCTTGAGCCGAGGTGGTATTCGAATTGGATCAGAAGAAGCGCGGCGAACATGATACTACGTAAGTACGGATCTAGGCTCGGTTTCCCAGAACAGACATAGCGAAGAGTCCGTACTAGGAACTTATAAAACAAATTCCTTCAGGCCTAAATTAGTAATATATATTTGCCCACTAAAAAAAATATACATATATAATGACTCTGGAAGTGTTGTAAAACTAAGTATCATATTACAAACGTTTAAAATATGAACCATTATTGACAACAAACTTTATCTGAAATTGATGCACATGTGGCTGATGCAAAAATTGTTGACCAAAAAAGGACATTATAAAATGTTCAAAAAAGTATGAGAATGTAAAATAGCACACAACACTTTGATGCAAGAAAAATCATGCACACTGCAAAACAGTTGTCCTTGAAAAAACAAAAGTATGTATGTACAATGCAAGTTTGGAAATGGAAGATGCATCACATATGATTCATGAATTCAGCAACTCAAAAACTTGCATAAAAATTCCCCTGAAACACATCATTCACACGCTGGAAGGATATACATTCTTATCTCACAAAAATATGACTTAGCAGAAACCGTGACGTGAGGTCCGAATGGCCTTACAAATTCCGGCTCCAACTTTTCTTTTTATTTTACAGAGAAAAATGTTACTAACACTGGAAACCAACTGAAACCCGTGGTTTCCACGGTGCTGATGACATGAACTGAGGTGTCCTGCATTATGACACCATTTAACGTAGTAGGTGATAATCAGTGTTTCGAAAGAACCTACTGCTTCCATCTCCAGGGCCGTGAAACCAATTCACAACACGACTCATACGAGTATCTACCATGAAACTTGTTTCGCTGAAACGCTAGTATCCTCTTAATACGCTAACGGTGACACAATAAACAAAACCGCACCCACCAAAATGATTCTGATGCTATTTAACGAAGCCGTTTCAATGCAAGAGGTTATAAGCCGGAGGTGTCGAATATGGGGGGGTAGGGTGGAAGGTAAAGGTATCCCTGTAACAGGCCGTGAAGACCCATAGGGTTGTGAGACGTCGAGGCTCCCACATTTTCTAGACATACTGATCACAGATTGCGGTCAGGTTATCAGCCTTACATGCCAAGCTATCCCTGTAACAGGCCGTGAAGACCCACAGAGTTGTGAGACGTAAAGGATCCCACATTATCTAGACAATCGGCTCAAAGGTGGCGGTGTGGTTGTCAGCCTTACGCGCCGGCCGCGCTTTACTCCCCAGGAAAATTATTTAATTAATTCCTGGTACTCATTTCTGTTAGAGGCTGAGTCGACCCCAGGGCCACAATGCGGCTGGAAGGATCACGTCAAGATCCCTGGTACTCATTTCTATTAGAGGCTGAGTCGACCCCAGGGCCACAGTGCGGATGGAAGGATTAGGTCAAGATCTCTGGTACTCGTTTCTATTAGAGGCTGAGTCGAACCCAGGGCCACAGTGCGGATGGAAGGATTAGGTCAAGATCTCTGGTACTCATTTCTATTAGAGGCTGAGTCGACCCCAGAGTCATAGTGCGACTGAAAGGGTTAGGTTAATTGAAAAATCCAATTACTTCATCGGGAATTGAACATGCGACATTCCGGCTTGCAGCATAGTGCCTCAACCAACTACTAGGAACATGAAAAGAGCGCAAGAATAGATTTGGAAAGGAGTGTTCGTGGTATTTCTGAAGCTATACTCCCAGCGTTTGCCCGGGGAAAACCACTCCATACTTCAGTTGGTTTCCGAGTCAAAACTTGAACCAGAGAGCTCCGGAGTACACGTTACCACTGAGCTGATCTCCTTAGTTGCAAAATGAGGTAAATAGCATATATGTATATGTCACAATGCCGCTATTTCCGGACCTCACACATCATGTAATCTGCAGCAATATTTCTGTGTGCAGAAAACAGCAGTCAAGGGTCAGAGGAGGCAGCTGTTGCTCAAGACAGAAATACAGGTACTACGTACAGTAAACACCTGAAAATAGAACAATCAATTTCGGATTACTGCTTTCTGGACTTACGTCCATCACCTGCGATTCCAAACGGAACACCGGCTCTCTGCGTCCTCAAGCGACAAAGTAACAAGTTTCATTTATTTAACGACGATTTTTTCCCCTTTGGCGCTACAGCCCCAATTTGGGCCTTGGCCTACTTCCATGAAACTCCCCGTTTCGCTTCGGTTTACTAGATCTTAAGACATACGGTAGAACTCCTTGGGCGGGTGATCAGCTCGTCGCAAGGCCTCTCTATCTGTACATAAACACAGAAAAACGCACACACATGAACACTGAACATCCATGCCATGAGTGGGATTCGAAACCACGATCCTGGCTTCCGAGCGAGCGAAGACAGTGGATGCCTTAGACCGGCCCGGTTTGGGGAACACTGTCCTCTGTGTAGGTTCTCACACCGGTGGTTATGAGGAGTTCTGTCTTCAGGGATATAGCGCCGTATAATCCGTTGAATGTCAACCGACGTTTCGGAAGAACTTCGCCTCACACTTCAGGGTCGAACAATAAGCTAATCACGAAACCAGAGTGAAAACATGTGCCATGTTCCCCCACCGAAACGTCGGTTGACTTGTAAACGGAATATACGGCGTTAACTCCCAGAAGATAGAACTCTTCACAGTGTTTTTCTTTTCGCAGTACTGGATGATGGTTAAAGTCCAGAAGCGCAGTAAACCTATGTGATACCCACGTAAGAACCCTTTACAAAACTGACATAACAATACAATCCATACTAATCTCAGAGTCCATAACAATACAATCCATACTAATCTCAGAGTCCATAATGTGGTCAGAGTAACATAACAAAACAATCCATACTACTCTCAGAGTCCATAATGTGGTCAGAGTAACATAACAATACAATCCATACTAATCGCAGAGTCCATAGTGTGGTCAGAGTAACATAACAATACAATCCATACTAATCTCAGAGTCCATAACAATACAATCCATACTAATCTGAGTCCATAATGTGGTCAGAGTAACATAACAATACAATCCATACTAATCGCAGAGTCCATAGTGTGGTCAGAGTAACAACAATACAATCCATACTAATCTCAGAATCCATAACAATACAATCCATACTAATCTCAGAATCCATAATGTGGTCCGAGTAACAAAGTTCCCCTTCAAGAGCAGTCAACAAAGACAAAATGTCTGCCACAACTTCTTCCTTTTAAAATTATAAAGTTATTTACTGTGGGCACTACAATATCTGTAACAAGACACTTCAAAACATGTCTGAGGCTACGTCAGCATCAGATAATGGCACAAATCGCTGCATCGTCATTAGAAAGTTACTCGACTCTTTGGGCGAGGGCACACCAAGGAAACTGGCAACCGCAACGCAACCGCAATTTCCGAGAACTGTTATCAGCCTGAATTGAACACACGTTACTGAATGGAGCAGCGCAAATTGAGGAAACTGCGGTTGTGTTGCGGTTTCCAGTTTCCTTGGTATGCCCTCACCCTTAATGTCACCATAAGACGCTGAGGACATTACACAGGAGTCTTCCTGCTTCAGATATTTCGTATGACAAAGTTCGAGAGAGATACAATCAATACAGCTTACGAAATGGATAAAAATAACATGAGGCTTTTTTTTTTGCTAGTGGGGCGGGACTAAGTCCCTTGTACTGCGGCCACTACTGGCCTATTGTACCAGCCTCAGATGATAGGTGAGGATGATTGTGGAGCAATTGGTGGAATGAAGAATGGCAGGGGAAACCGAGGTACTCGGAGAAAACCTGCCCCAGCGCCACTTCGGCCGCCACAAATCCCAAATCGAACCAGGGCCGCCGCGGTGGAAAGCCAGCGACTAACCGCTTGAGCTATGGCGCGGCCTTGACATGAGGCATTACTTAGTGGTTAAGAATATTTACATTACACTAACTAACTTCATGGAGCTGAGCCCTTCTTGAGAATCTACCAATTGTGCAGCTACTCAACAACTTCCCAGTATTTTTTGGAACCCGAAGGTTCATTACGTTGCTGGTGGTAGTTGCCACTCTGAGGGCTAAGAAAGCGATGCATCTTACAGAAATAAGTTGGGAGGGTTTGAGGTGGATGCAACTGGCTGAGCATCGTGTCCAGTGGAGGCGGCTGTACTTCCAGTTTCTGCTACCATGGATGGATCCTAACGAAACAGGTCGTGAGAACCAGAGACGGATGGAACAGGCTCACTATCATGTCCAATGGTAGAATTTGGTAGCAACAGGTGTCGAACCTAAGGACACTTCTACCAAAGAGTCGGTTAACTAGTTATTTCTTAGGGAAATAGGCTGTTAAGGTGGGAGGTGGATGGAACTTAAAAGATATTAAAAGTGACGAATCTTCAGGTTCAAAACAACAGAATTTATTTCGGGTACATTATACAAGGAAAATATTATGTAAATTGTGGTCACAAGTCCGTCTATTCGGCCAACTACTAGGTCCTGCCATCTGTCACCAACTTTACCGCCTGATACAGAGATACATGAGAGACATCTAGTTCGTCCCTCTCACATGAACTGTCCATAGCGCACTTCGACGACGAGTACTACCCCCCCCCCTCTGTTTACTACGATAATAAATTCGAGGGATGGTCTAGGGTCCTCACGGCCAAGACATCCTCTGTCGCAGCTGACCCAACTGCAAACCAACAGACAGAGTGCCCTGAAGGGGACGTCTGCCTGTAAGCAATAAGGATACCGACGAAGAACCTCTATCAGGATGACCGGTGCCCTGGCGGAGATTCGAAACCAGCACCTCCCGAGTAGAAATCAAAAGCGTTACCGCTTCAGAAAGTTAAACCCAGTTGTGCTGTGTGGGTGTGGAACACGGTAATGGCTGAAACGGACAAACGCGGAAATACTGTGAGCAAGCTGTATTGGCCAGTAACTGAGCAAGAGGTCCGAGGGATGCAAACCAACCGGGAACTGAAGGAGTTATATACAACCCCTGATCTGGTAGCGGGTATTAAAAGGAGAACGATGGGGTGACCGGGGGCATGTGATTAGAGTGGGCCCCATTACGGTGACACATCATTTTAAAACCAGAAGGAAAGCAAGAAGACTCACACTGAGATGGTCTGAAGATGATGAGAATGATTTATGAGATCTAAAGTGGGTAAATGGGGTAGAAGGAAAGGCAAATGATATGTAATGGGTATCTTGCATAAAGGAAGCCAAATATCGGACATCAGAGTCGAGGAGTAAGCCAGCAACTAAGTAGTGCTCTTGTGACGGCAGCAAGTTCCTAATGTGTGCCGTCTTAACTTCAGAATCTTTCAAAGGACGTCAATCTAAAGAGAACTTATTTACACTGTATGTACCGTTGATCAATGAAGTGGTAAACGCTAATCTAGATCACACTCAGACCACACAATTACCGCTAACTCATTCATAGGAGTTCACACTCATTTCAAAACATATCACTTCTTTATTTCTCAGGCAAAAAAGAAAAGAAATCCACTCTAAACTACGACATGCAATATGCACTTCATTCTCCATGCTTCAAGGGTCTGGAACAGCTGCAGATCGCGCCGCCATGTTGCACAAACTCAACATTTCTCTCTGTCAGCATCTGCTCAACAAAACGTCACTGCAANGACCCATTCGTAATATCCAATACTGACGAAACACAAAACAGCGGTTCCAGCAAGCTCCCACGAAATAACGACACAGGGCCTACTGCTACCGGCAAAATTGGTACTACTTGCAACCGGCGACCGCCTCTGTGGTCTAGTGGTCAGAGTTACTGGCTACACATCCAGAAGTCCCGGGTTCGATTCCCGGCGCTACCAGATTTTCTGAGAAGTACTGGGTCTGGAACGGTGATCACTAAGCCTCGTGAGGATAACTGATGAGCTATTTCAAGGAAATAGCAGCTCCGGTCCAGAAAACGGAGATTAACGGCCGTGGGGATCCGTTGCGCTAACCACGTGACACCCTCTACCCGCAAAAGTGGGCACTAACTTTGTCGACAAGCGGCGGTCGCTCGGTCGGTATAATTCGCCGGCGGACTACAGGCCACGGAGTTTGTTTTGTTTTTTTTTGCAACCAGAGCGCACTGTGTTGCCATAATCTCAAGTACCACAGTGGCGAATTTTATATAGAGAGAAAAAAGGCATTTTGTATACACGAATACAAACCTGTGTAGTATGCCACTGGGTTAATTAATGAAAAATAATTAGCAGGAACTCACTGCGGCAAAGTATTTTTTTTTATAAAACCTGATTTCTTTACTCAGCATCCAGTCTGGGGTCGAGTCAGAGATGAAGCCTCCTACGTGGAGACCCTAGGCTGTGGTAATGTGCTGTCTGGTCAGGGCTATCACACATCCGAGGGAGCAGTGAGTATGAAGCAATAGCGGAATGATAGTAAGCAGGGGAAAACAGAAAAGAATATTCAGGGACAAAAAACTGCTCCGTGCCGCTTTGTCCACCACAAATCTCGAGTGAGGTCACCAGCGATTTAACCCGTGGCTTCAGAGTGAGAAGCCCACATCCAGCGACCTGAGTTATGGTTCGACCAAAGTACATTTTCATTAAGTTAACAATATGCGTACTAACTTGACGATGACTCATTAGTCTTTATGGCACTTACGACAAAGTTCTACCCTGCACAATACCTACAGGTTAATGGTTAATAAATAAAATACTTTCATCAGCTGACAGCTATGGTTATGTAATACAAAGTTTAGTTGATTAATATTCATTAAATCTCTTGTTAAATTAATATTTAGTGGCTACTATATTAAAGCGTTAGAATTAATTTCTAAAGCTCCATTAATTGGGATTAAAAATATAAAAGAAAACCGTAGAATGATTCAGAGTTGACACACTATGAATCCCGAATCTTTGAATTTTAACTAAGATGATAAGAAGTTACCCTGATCTAAATGGTGTGTCAAAAGTCCGTTCGGTTTAACCCGGTTCCCTACTTTCGTTTCGTTTCGCGAAACTTCCTTCTTTTTCAGCATTATTTCATCAGTTGGGTTTTGCCTCTTATATCAGGAGGAAATTTTGTTGAGTGTCTCTCCCCATTTCAGCATTAAAAACCGGATTATCTTATTGTTTTAGGTGATTTTAGTGACCGTCTGATGGACTGTAATCCTGCAGACAAGAGAAGTTCAAACTTCGTTTTCTTCTGCTTCAGTTCACAATTTATATTGGCACGTCTTGCTTACCTCTCGCTCATGACTGCTGACGTTCACGAAATATATTCCGCTGGGAGGGCGTTCTGCTTCCCAGCGTTCTAGACAAGTTCCTTCTGATGTTTTGAACAGTGCTGGAACCCCTCCTCCCTTATATGTGACGATGGAAACTGATAATTCTCCGAAACCTTTCCGCATATTCGTTTCCTTCTTCCGTGCAACTTATATTAGAAGTTCTAAATTCAAAATTTAATATTTAAAACTTTTTAATTCTTTCGCTTTATTTATCCCCATTTTCCACAACATATTTCGACCTACGCGGCCTTCAACGGGTGCGCTAAAACTGTTTTGGTGAAACTACTGCACTTCATACCTGTCGTAACACTTTCCCCACGAATGTTATGATTCAATTCCGAATTCTGAGTATAATTTCCTTTTCGTGCTCAGTGTGTGTTGTGTATTTCTGTCTGGTGCCGTACGTATTTCATTCTGGTGTGTCTTGTGTAGTTATCTGGTTACTGTCACGTGAATGGGTGTGACTATCGATTAGGTTTGGGTCGGTAATCTGATTTATTGAACATTTACTATCGTAACTGCAAATAATTACGGCATTCTCGCTAACTACAGCAACACATAAAGTCTTCTCAGTCTTCACTAGCGGTTGTTTGGTAGCGGCTTCCAACGGCGGACGTTCCCCTTCTTCTGGGTCCCCGAACTGTCCCAGGCTTCAGCTACCAGCTTCTCACTACTCGCAAAACCAACTCTTAAATGACTCAACCGTTCTGGCCATCTTACACCAACCTCCTACTCTTCTAACTGTCGTCTCCTAAGTGAGAGTCAGAGTTACTTTACAACTGGTGGTTTAGCGTCAATCAGTTCGTCTTGGCGACAGACTTCTTGGTAATCACGGCCAGTATTTTTTAACTGAACACTTGTGGCTATAGTCCTTATGTAACACGCTCTCTGATGAGAGGATGTGTCTGTCGTTTACAATTACTGCTGGACCTCGCCAGCGCAGTCATTCTCAGGTCCGAATATTGCGGGACTCATGACCATATTTTACTTCCTTTTCGTCGCCTCCTACGCTGCACTGCCTCTTCACATGGGGTTATGGCAGCTGGTCCTCGTTATATAACCTAGGCACAGACCGCACAGAAAACGTCTCTTCCATTATTGCGTGTTCCCTCGTTGCCGGGGAAACGTGTCCACGTGTTCCCTAGCAACAGCTGTTGCACTATCGCCTGTTTACACGGCTGTTACTTGGCAATGCGTCTACATGTCACATTATATTCGATAATTCGGAAATGTATCATGAAATTTGGGGGGAGGACGAGTTACAACAGTGTATACAGCGCAGCAGTTTCACCAAAACAATTCTGACGCCCCTTATAATGGCCGTGTATGCCGAAACATGTGGGAAAAAGGACAAATAAAGTGAACGAATTTCAAAGACTTTTAAAAATTAAAAATTAGATTCTGAATTCTGATATTTGTAAGTTGCACGGAAGACGGAAACAAATACGTGGATAGAATGCAGTGCAACATGCTGACATACAACACAATTCTCCAAAACACCAAGACCCCGGACAACGTCCAAACCACTGGTCATGTTTAAGATTATGATAAGTTCCGTCGATTTCCACAAACCCACGACAGAGAAGTTTCCCTAAGCAGCTGATAATTATTCATCTGATCAAAGACGCTCTGTTGTTACGAGATCCTACTACCGCTCGCAAGCACGACAAGTACTATTTGACCCTATCATGAGACAATTAATCGTTTAAAGCACAATGTATTCATTGTATTTGCTCGGTGGGGTGAGAGAGCGTCCGTAGGGCCTACGGATTTACAGCTGCGGGGGGTCCCGGGGCAATCAAAATGTGGAGGTTCCTTCCAGTATCGACAAAATTTAGGTAATGTCAATTCTAATATTTTCTTCTCATTTCAAATGATAACTGGAAATACAAACTAGGAATTACTGGGTTCTTGGACGATCGACAAAGTCCAAAAACCCCAGTAACTGTGAGAGTTATATAGCATCGTCAGAACCCTTTGGATTGAGTGTTTCTAGAGAAACAAATGTGCCAATAAAATCTGTGAATTCCATTTCTGCTCTGTGGGGGCCCCGTGGCGAACGCCCTCGGTCACTCCGCTTTAAACCCGGACTTGGGGGTGGGGGGCTTCGTATGCTGGGCAGTACTGCCCTACTGTACCAGTCCCGGATGAAGACAGATGGGCGTGGGACAGTTTCTGAAAATACGATTGGCAGGGGAAACCCGGGTACCACTTCTGTGCACCATAAATTCCACATTGCCGGACATGGGCTCGAACCCAGCCCGCCGCGGTGGAAATCCTGACCTATGGCACGGCCCTGTGAGACAGGAAGTAAATGTTTATATGTTATTAAGCTGAACTTCATGCTTCAAAAACTTCAGCAAATAAAGGGTCCAAAGCAATGCTGACTGAAGATAAGACCAGACGTTCTGTCAACACTGTGGGCTCTCGTGATAATGTTTCCGTTGAAGTTCCTTATCAAATGTAGGACGGTAGCAGTTCATGGCTAATCACAAGCTGGTCAAATATCTAACGAGGCCATCAAAATTGCTTGCCAATTAAGAACAATGGGAGCCTGTTCACAACTCCAGGCTTTACCTGCTCCCCGATCTGAGATCCTCGTCAATAATGTGACACAATTCCACATGTATTACCGAATACGTTATTTTGGGTTTATTAAGGTTATCAGAGGCGGCCATTTTGTTCACTGTATGTTCTAATGTGTAATCACTACAGAACTTATCATCTGCTTGATAACTCAAAACTGCATCTGATCAATTGATTGGTATAACCGGAAGAATACAAAGGAAAACATTCGAAACATCGACATTTATAATAAAACTTTAAATAATAATTGTACAAAAGTATCAAGTGCGAATTTAATTACATCTGTGTAATGTAATAATTTAGTATAGATAAAGGGGTATTATATATAAGATACTTTTTCCAAAATTCTTGTTTTCCTACTTAATTAACATCTGGACAGTCTGGAGTTTACAAACGCACCAACATACATACATACATACATACACTTCTACCTTAAGAAGCTTTATACAGCGCATGTACACGGGGCTTTCCGAGGTAAATCATTAAGAAAAAATCAGCATAAATACAATTTTCGACAGACATAAAAGAATAATAAAACTGAGGGCCACCTAACAGTCAAATGGCTAACTACGGAGCCAAATACAAAACTAATAAGCTTACAGTCCTAAGAAATAAATTCCACTTAAGCCAATCAACAGTTGGCAGGTTTTTGGAACTTCACAAGAAATCCGCAGGCACTGCCATAAAAACTGATTAATCTGGCGTATGAAAAGTTAATATCAACAGAGAAGTAACCAATGCTTTCGACCGCTTAAATTGCTGTCAGATATCCCCTCAAACATATTTCGGTTTATTCGACATGTCTTCTACCATCATTGGACACGTTTAGGCATGACACATAGCATGGGGCACCTGTATGTTTTAAACTCTGGTTACTATATGTACCACCTACTCCGACATTAGAAAGAAACTGCACTTTGCCTACAGAGTGCATTTACAATAAGATAATTTCCTTAAACAAAATTATATGTTGGTCTTTGTAATAGCGGCACAGTGTGCTTTTATGCCTAGGAACTATATTCCTACATTAGTACTTCATGTGTATAAGAATATACATATATTTAGCAATCACCAAGATTATGTTATGACGTTTACATATCATACACACACTTGCCTGGTGGAACTATTTATATGGTGTCCACCACTGTTTCCTGACTTCAAGCCCATACCATACACACAAAACTTGTCCTTTTTTTAATTCTGTGTTACTGTACGAAAGCGCATTATTTTAATCGATACTGAAGGCCAAATATTCTCTTTTGGCCTGGCTGGGATTAAGTTAGATTTGTGTTATGTTCTGGGTTCTAACTAGACAAAACAGGAACCCACAAATTTCGGCTTCAGATTTGAATTTATATACACATTTCCCCAGTATGTACAGGCATTTTTCAATGTTTAACTGTGCAGTAGAAGAATTAAAAAGTATGACCAGTCTAAAGCATTTCATAGTGGTTTGTTGAGAATTGTTTTGAGTGGGGTGGGAGATGCTGTTACCATGGCATGAAATAGCATTCTCCGTTTTCTGGGCCACATGAATGACAGGACACCTACTCCCCATTGCAGAATACTACAAAAGATAACACTGCCCCGGAACTACTAATTACTCAATTATTCACAAACCTCCCCGCTGCACAAAAGTGCAAAGACAAGTTTTCCATCCATAACCCAACAAGGGTAACAATGCATCCTTACAATAATCGCACAGAACAGTCCATCTTCAAGTGATGTTACATTCAACAAGGAATAATGTAGTGTGCAAGAAACATTCAGAATGTATGAAAACGCATAAGTGACGGTGTTAGCTTTCAGTCTTAATCTCTCATACAGTTGCAGGCAAAGGAATATATGTACAATGCTTCAGTGAGCTGACGGCGAACTGCCAATGCATTCCTTCATAGCAAGAGAAGATCCATGCAGGGACATGCACATTTCTGCAATCAAATCAAGGAGGAGGAGGAAGGAAGGGGGAAGCCAAACCAACCTCAGCGGCAAACTGACCAGAGCGACCGACAGGTCTGACCTCTGGTCTGCGAGCGAGCGAACACAACTTTAGGAGGGGTAGTCACTTGACAACCACTTACACGGTTCGTACTGCCCATCTTCAGGATCTGCAAATGCCACGGCCAAAACAAAAAACAAAGAAAACAACACAGTTTCATTACAATAATAACAGAAACTAAAAACCAAAGGATCTTTAAAATAAAACACTGCAGAATGATAAAATAAACAACAGACAGCAGACAGCCAGACACTAATTCACTGGGGAGGCAAGAGCAACCAATGTAATGCGATAGGATATTTCTAAATGGTATACCCAGCAGAACAAAACTTCACCTGTGACAGTGTTATGTACTGAACGGAGCAAAACAGATGTCTCAAACAGCGAGGAACCAAATATGTCAGTAATACAAAAACACACTTGCTTCTCGTCCGCCTGTCACTAAATCTGAAGTTCACATTTCGGTTACTATAGCTGTCTAAATTCTTATTTTATTCTGAGACATGTCTTCGCGTAACACAGTAGACAATCTGAGCTACTTCACATTATTTCTTTACGAAAAAAAAACATTCTGTCTCTGATAATGCCTGCTATTTATTGGGTATACATTTGAAGAAAAATTCCTAAAGATTAAACAACTTAATCCATTTACAACATTCATCACTGTAGATATCACATCATTGTAAGTGCTCACTATAAGATTTATTTTAACAGGGACTGCATTTATCTGGTTTAATTTTATCTTTCAACATATAAAAAGACAGAATATATTAATAGAATGTGACGGTCAAGATGTCCTTTATAACCATTTATTTTTCAAGTTTTAGGCCCTACGTCTTCCGATTTTGACAGGTCAAGGTTGAGCCTCGTCTAACTTCACAGCTGTCTTCTGGCCTCACCTGGTCTCAGAAAATTTTACAAGAAGACAAAAATAATTAAGTTTCCACAGAAATTTCAAGGGAGAACTGCAAGGGAACTGTGACACGTTCGATCCGTATCCGCTTAACTGTGGACATTCTGATTGGTTTTGGGAGGGGGATGGTTAAAAATCTTACGTACATTAAACCAACTCTGTTGGCTCCATCAGCTAATCCCTATCTCTAGACCTCAGATTAGCTCTATCTGATGGACCCAGTGGGCTGGGACAAAGTCCCTTGTACTGCGGCCACTTCTGGCCTATTGTACCAGCCCCAGATGATAGGTGAGGGTGATTGTGGAGCAATTGGTGGAATGAAGATTGGCAGGGGAAACTAAAGTACTCGGAGAACACCTGCCCAGCGCCACTTTGTCCACCACAAATCCCACTTGACCAGACCCGAGATCGAACCCGGGCCGCCGCGGTGGGAAGCCAGCGACTAACCGCTTGAGCTATGGCGCGACCAAGTTCCATACCTTTAACCGATTACAGAAGTACAGTCTGCTTCCGAAATGTTGTTTCCTTAACCAAAACAAGATGATGAAAAATTTCCAAAATTTAAGTCAGTTTAAAAATAGATGTTCACCAGAGACCATTTAGACTTAACTTCCTCAATAAGCACACACAATCTACAGTTTATCTTTACAGAAAAAACTTACTGAGATAACAATAAGAAAACGAATTTCTTCACGTAGTTCACGGATCATCTTCACAGACTTCAGCTGTGTCTCAGACACTCCTGATAAATGTTCTAAATGGATTAGAGCTCTGAATAACGTGCTCTTTCCTAAACGAAATCTATACACAATATTTCATAAACTCTACGCTAAGAGTAACTACTAAACTACAAATGCAAACCACTACATCCTAAAATAAATACATTAATTACAATATCTCAATAAGTCTAATATGAACATAACCTAGACAGAACTACTTTACAGATATGAAACACACGTCAGAACAGCTTATACGATGGATTTACTAGGCATACCAATGATGTTTGTAGAGGTTTTTTGAGAATACCTGAAAAACAAGAAAATAAAACAGCACACAAAATTGAACACAAGACTTGTAAGATGTTCCACCCAAAGCCAAAGAAGGCAAACTTCTTAAACATAAGCACAAATATCATACGTGCCTATGTCAGCTTCATAACCTAAACTTAATTTAATAAAACTCTTCAAAAATATCTCTGGGTGCCATATATATTTATAATAATAGTCTGAAATCCATAAGCTCTATTTCTGATGGGCACGGACATGTTAAGTGAGATCTGGGGTTTGCATTGTACCATGGAGATTACTGTCTTCAGGCCTGTGACACCGTGTAACCTGGCAGAGAGTTGCCAACATCTCAGAGGAAACTGCTGCTTCAGTGGGATGGGAAACTGCTTACTCAAGACTTTCCCGCTTCTCCCTGTTCCATCAACGTGCCACTGGGAAATGTCCCTTCGAAGGGCCAACACTCTCTCATTTGTCTTAGCCCTCCACTCTCTATATCCGTGCCACATTCCAGTCTGCTCATTCTTCTGCTATGAAGATGGACGCAGCAGAATCCTCCAAAACACTTGTTAGTGTATGCCAGACTGCACGGCATCACATCCCAGAACACAGTACACTTCAACACGACACAGAAGTGGGATCACTGGAGCTGTCTGCTGAATTCGGGTTATTGGCTGCCGACAACTTGTATTTACCTGCCTTTGTTGTGACAGTTACTGCGCCTGTGCCCCCTTCGCATTCACCCCGCTAAGCACTACAGCAACAAGGTTTGCATGCCTATCTGGGGACAGCTGAACCCTTCACAAGAGCAATTCTAATATTTACGATCTGAGGATATGTAAAGTACTATCTTTTGCGATATAACGCCGTACAGTCGGCTGAAAGTCAACCGACGTTTCGGAGGAACATCGCATTCTGTCCCAAGGCGCGTCTTCCATTTCCTTCCGGCTTCCTGTGTAATCCGAAATTTCGAACCAGGCGATTTACTCTGCTTTCCACCGGTTTTTCAGGCTGGTATGTTGCCCGGCTTATTCGATCCTGAAGATGGAGGCGATATGTTCCTCCGAAACATCGGTTGACTTCCAAGAGATTATACGGCGTTATACCCCAGAACAGAGTCCTCTTCCATTTTAATATTATTCTCACATTTATAAGCAGTATTCCCAAAACGCATTTTTTTTTTCGTTGAGGTTTAACTAACAAATTAATTCCATGAAGTAGAACCATTTTTAAGAAGCTAGTAGCAGTCACTCAGGTACCCCAGTAATTCCCCAAACGAAAGGTTCACTCCCGCGTTCACAAAAGCCTGCCTTTACAATCGCATTTTAACATTATCATCCTAAATTCGACTAGGTCTTACAAACAGTCTCTTCCAATCTAGCTCTGTTGCCCCCAGTTTTAAATACCAAGGATATGATAAGGTGCTGCCTGATCAGGGCTATAAGACACCTCGAGGGCGATGCTTAGCAGGGTAAACTCGAAGAAACTCTGCGAGAAACCTGGTCCACCACGTACCTCACGTGAAGCCACCCGGATCTGAACCTGTGGCTATATGATTGGAAGCCCATGTCTTACTGCTTGAGCCACGGCACGGCCCCAATTGTGTACATCACCTGTTGTTTTGCTGTTTCATCTCTCCTAGGCACAAAATATTCTTCTCAGCGCCCTGTGCCCCCAATCACCCTCGACATATGCTACTCCCACGAACTGAGGTCAAGCTACACGTCCATCAGCCACTGTCACAAGCAGCGGGAAAAGGAGGCGCCGAAAGTATGCTACGCTGACAACCAATCGCCAGAAGATGGCAAAAGATTTACATCCTTTAAACAGCACGAATATCAAATATTTCCCAGATAGCAGACAATTCCAGATTGCAAACCTTTACATACACATATACCTCGTAATTATGACTGCAAATGTGAAGACATGTACCTCATGCTGGAATATTAATAACACGATCGCTCGCGCTTATCCGTCTCCTGTGCGCATGTTCAAATGTGTAACTACTTACTAATTAAACACAGCATCATCAATATATGCGAGCCGCTAAACTGCTATTCTCTGATGCTATTTGTTCCGACCATTACATGATCAGCCTCAGGTGCTTACATGTATTCATGTTCTACCCCGTAAGGCCATATACCGCCAGTTGTATAGCAATTACAGAGAGAAATGGGGCATTGCTTTAAAATTGCCAACATAATTAAAATTTTGACAAAATCTGTGTTAAAACTTATAAGAACTGGAACCAACATTGTTATTAACAATTATATTAAGCCATGATAGCGCAGTCGGTATAGCGACTGGCTACGGGCTGAACGATCGAGGGGTCGGAGTTCGAGTCCCGATGAGGTCAAGAATTTTCTCTTCTCCACACCGTCCAGAACGGCTCTGAGGTCCACCCAACCTCCTATCCAATGAGTATCGTGGACTCTTTCCCCAGGGGTAAAGCGGCAGGGGCGTGAAGCTGACCACCCACTTCCAGGCAGAGCCGAGGTCACGAAAATGTGTATTTATACATCCACTCCCCCATACGCCTTCATGGCACAGTGCTTAATTAGTTAAGCACAGGAACAGCTTCACCTTTAGCTTTTACAGAATTATACATAGCACGATAATTTTAAAGTAAAATACGTTATTATATAAAAAAAAGGTAAAGCTATCCCTGTAACGCCGTGGAGGCCCACAGGGTTGTGAGCCGTCGAGGCTCCCACATTTTCTAGACAATCGGCTCACAGATGGTGGTGAGGCTGTCAACCTTACGCGCCGACCGCCCTTTACCTCCACGAAGATTCCTGGTACTGATTTCTGTTAGAGGCTGAGTCGACCCCTGGGTCATAGTGCGGCTGAAAGGATTTGATAAATTGAAAAAATCCAATGTCATCGGAACTCGAACCCGCGACCTTCCGGTTTGTAGCACTGTGGCTCGGCCAACTACGCTACCGCGTGCCCCCACTGTATTAAACGTGATGATTCTTAAAACTATCATCAAAACCGATTTTGGATTTGGGGGTGTCACGGCAGTAACTGTGAAGAATGCGATCTTCTGCGTTGTGACGCCGTGCAGAGCGGAGGTTTCCGAATTAGTGGCATTACAACCACAAGTTTGTTTTCTTCAAAATCTATTTCGTTTTCACGATGTAAAACCTCCCATAGCTATTATATAACTGTCTTACATGTCCGTAACAACGATCAGGTGATCAGGACTTAGAACAAGGAGCAAATGAAATTACAGAATCAGGGGCGAAGTGTCTGGATGGTTACAGGCACATACAAATGTTGCAATGCCCTGAAGATGCCCTCCATCAGAATGCCTTCAAAACATGGCACACAGTTTTTGTATTTTGTACAAATTTCCTCTCTCAGTGCCTTTTGAGTAACTTCAAAGAACAATTTTTGGGTACACAGCGAAAACGGCACAGATCTCAAGAGGGCAGATCCCTTGCAGATCCCAACACAAACTTACTTCTCTTCCCATCAGTTACAACCTGTTCACAGTCATTCACGTTCGTTGTTATTGGACATCTGTAGAGGGCCCCAGAATGATTTGTACCAGGCTGCAGGTTCTTGCCCAATGGCGCCCCCACGAGTAACCTGAAACAAGAAATAAACAATGAATTTTGGGGGAAAATATCTTACGGTATCTACTATTCTTTAAATTTCAGCTATTTTTTTTTTAATTCGATTAGTGGGGGGGTGGAGTCCAACAGGTTCCACTCGGCACGGCGGCCATTGATTGGCCTATTGTAGCCTGCCCCGGGTAATTATGATGATGCAGAATTTGGTGGACTGAAGATTGGCAGGGGAAACCAAAGTATTCGGAGAAAACTCGCCTAGCGCCACTGTGTCCACTAGAAATCCCACTTGACCAGACCCGGGATGGAACCCGGGCCGCCGCGGTGGGAAGCCAGCGACTAACCGCTTGAGCTATGGCGCGGCCTGATGCAGTCCTTGATTCACCTCTCCTGTTGTGTGTGTATGACAATCATTCTGTTTGAAGGGGCAGCACTTCGTGACCAGCGCAGGGTGTGTCTGTGTAGCTGGTAGGTCAGAAGTCATGAACGAAGCTTAAAGGAGATGTGTCATGTAGTTCTGTAACTGTTCTGCCCTTCCTTGTCTACTGTGTAGCCTTTTACTGCACTCCAAAAATATGTATACATTTCTTGTTTCCTTATGCCTGCTACACACACACAAAATTTCAGCGACTTAGATTTGGCGTTTTATTTTGCATTTTATGCTTCGTTGCTGGTGTATGATTTTTTGAACACGACCACGTATGCCTTTGTGGTGTCTTAGGTTCTGAACAATTTATTTTAATGTCTCACATTTTGTGCTGTTTTTGTTATTATTAATTTCTTGAATCTCTCGGCTTTGTAATGTTTTATTTTTGAATTTATCAGGTCTGTGCCGTTCTTGAGATTGACTTTAGATTCTCTGGTACTTAAATTTGTTTTCCTTTTACATTTTACGTTTTATTGTGATTTATCCTTCATTTCTTTCCATTCTCTTTTTTTCTTTTTATTATTTCATGACACTTTTCGTTATTTCCCCCCCCCCATTTTTATTCGCTGGATGTTTTCCTATTTTGACATCTGTTTTTTGTTTCTTTTTACTTTCATGTTTTTCTTTACCTTCTCCCATATTTTTAAATATCTTTTACATGGCACATTTTTATGTTATTTTGCTGTATTCAGTCTTTTAGACATTTTGCGGTTTTTGCATTTTCATTTTTTATGACTATTTTCTTTTCCTTTTTATGGCCTTGTTTTGGTTTATTCTCTGTGTATCTGAAATTGAAGATTGCTGTCGTCTGGAATGTAACACCGTGTAGTCTGGTAGATGATTGCCTTGGCTTTCGATTAAAGTAATCGGCGCAGACAGCAGCACTGTGCGACACTTGAGCTTCTCATGTCGATAACTTTGAAGATTATTTGTTTCTCTGGGTTACGCCGTGTTGTCTCATACATTCTTGCCGATTTCACCGCTGAGATCCTATCTCACATAGCTGAAATTTGGCCGCGCCACAGCTCAAACGGTTAGTCCCTGGCTTCTCACCGCGGCGGCCTGGGTCTGATCCCAGGTCTAGTCAAGTGGGATTTGTGGTGGACAGAGTGGCGCTGGGGCAGGTTTTCTCCGAGTATTTCGGTTTCCCCTGCCAATCTTCATTCCACCAATTGCTCCACGATCACCCTCACCATCATCTGGGGCTGGTACAATAGGTCAGAAGTGGCCGCAGTACAAGGGACTTAGTTCCAGCCCACTAGCAACACAAAAAAGGACTGCAGTAACAGACCACATAAGTATTCAATTACCTTACAAAAATTACAAGTTACATTTGGATTAACTGATGAAGAAGGGACACGTGGTAGTGTCGCTGGTTGAGGCACTATGCTACAACTCGGACGGTCGTGGGTTCAATTCTAATCATTGGCTTTTTCAACTAACCTAATTCTTCCAGCCGTACTATGACCCTGGGATCGACTCAATGTCTAACAGAAATGAGAACCAGGAATCTTCGGCGCGTAAATCTGACCTCACCGTCATCTGTGAGTCGACTGTCTAGAAAATGTGGGAGCCTCGACGTCTCACAACCTTATGGTTCTCCACGGCTACCATTGAGCTTCTCACCGTTAAAACAAAAAACTATCAAATACGTCTATATTTACTTACTAGAACTGAACTGGTGTCTCTTCATTTGTTATATAAGCTTTCACATTACTTACTTCCCCTGCTTTCTGCCGAATTCTCTTCCAGCCATATATCTTATCGAACGATACCTCGACGCTGACGTTTAACGCCATCTCCCACTAATAACAGGCACAAATATTAAACCCGAAACGGTCTCCTTTATACTACACTTCGCATATCCACATCAAAATAATGTCAGTGCTCACTGAGTAGACACGATGCACAGAAACAAAAGATTTCTCCCCCGTTCATCACCCGCTAGACAACTGGTTGCTATGGAAACCTGAAATTGCGCAATTTCATAGCATCTTACCATTACATTGCCTTTCGCCTTCTCTTCCACGCAGTATATATACTTGTATATGCAAACGCACAGTGACAGCGAAACAAAAATGATCTCGCGATGTATAAAGATTTACACGCTTAGAGCACCCCCCCCCCCTTAATAAGAAAGAGCAGTGGGCCTCGCTAGTGCCTGAGCGGATTTTATTCATATTCGGCATTCCTGAGTATATCCGTCAAGTGATTGTGAACATCCCAGCTCTACAGACAGGGGCCATTCATAAGAGCCCCAAAACACAAAACGGCGACTTTCTGGAAGACGATTCAAATAATTCTAAAGAGAGTTCGGTAACTTATGAAGACTGCACTGGCGGTATCTTCAGGAACATTACGGTACGCCCACTAGGGGTCCCACACGGAAGTCCAGTGCGTCCAAACCGGCTTTACTAGTCGAGCGGATGTAATTGCTCTTCGGCATTAGGCAAGAATCCATTTCGTTCCCACGGTAGCGTAGTCATGTCAGTCGTATGTGCAACGTCCAGGAGCTGGGGTAGCGACTGGCTACGGGCTGGACGACCAAGGGGTCGGAGTTCGATTCCCGGTAGAGGCAAGCATTTTTTCTTCTCCAAGTCGTCGAGGCCGGCTCTGGGGTCCATCCAACCTCCTATACAATGAGTACTGGGGGTAAAGCAGCGGGGGCGTGAAGCTGACCACTCACCTGCAGCTAGTACAGAGGTCAAAATGTGGATCTATACATCCACTTCTCCCATACGTCTTCGTGATGTAATTAGTTAAGCACAACGACAACTTTTACGTACAATGTTTTCGCAAACATTTCTACACATGTCACGATGGGGTTTGCATTAGTGAATTGGATCTATTGACCACTTATATACACCATGAGGAACTACAAGTAATTACAGCACTATCGCTAATCTCCACAATTCACTATAAGCTAAGTCTTCTCCAGCCTGCAGTGCCTTCAACAGCTGTTTCCTGGTAACGGATGCTAACGGTGGAGATTCTTCAGCTTCCCCACTCAAGTCCTTCCTTCAAGATTCTAGTACCTAACTGCCTGCTTCAGTTCTCTTCTTTGTAACTCCGCGGCGCGGACCGCGTAGGCACAACCCCGTTCCCACGCTGCATGCGTAACCGTTGCCCAGAAACCACCCATCTCACAATCACTGTATAGTAACGGCTGTTGTCTCTTTGCCTAGCAACGGGTTTATCTACCCGAAACCGAGAGTCGCTCACACTGTACAGCAACAGCGAACCGGAAACTGTACGGAACGAAGCGGCCATGCTCTAACTTACGGGACTGTCCCACGCGCTGCCTGCCGGGAATGACGAGAAACGCGAAAACTTAAGTCACAACAGTAAGAGTCACGACCGGGTTTCGAAGTTGGCATATCCCGAATACAAGCTCAGTAATTTTTAGCCTATTTTCCTTATTAAAAAAATAAAACGAGGTTTATGATATCACCTTGCTGTCTGTCCGTCTGTATCTATATTCCCCTCTAATTTTTGTTAGGAGGCTTATGAAATCACCTTGCTCTCTGTGTATCCTTCCCTAATTTTTTTGTTTTCCATGCGATTCGTGTCGTATCAAAGAAAAGCCGGCGATTAGATCTTCCCAGAATTTCTTGTTATTAGTACATGCAAACTGCTTTATAACAAATGTCCATTTCTCAAGACGCGAGTCGAGTTCAAATTCGGGAAGAAATGACGGCAGGGCTACAGAACTCTTACTCTAACGTTACCTTTTTAACTTAGTGGGGAGTGGCAGCTGCTCCTGATGGCCAGAAAATTGGATAAATTGATTCTGATCTCTCCAGCCGTTCCACAGCCACGCCCTTGCTTCGAGAAGATTTCAATAACGCAAATGCTTCCTCCCACCTTATTCACAAGCACTGCCTCCTTTATCATTCAAACGGCAATGAGTACACCTGGAAGACTCTGTAAGACATACGAGAAACCACCGAACCAATATATAGCACAGTCGGTATAGCAACAGGCTACGGGATTAACGACCGGGATTCGATTCCCTGCAAGAGAAAGATATCTTTCTCTTCACGGCGTCCAGACCGGCAATGGGGCCCACCCGGCCTCCTATCCAGTGCGGCCGGGGCGTAAATCTGACCACTCAACCCCGCCTAGTGCTGAGGTCAAGAACAGTGGAGTTATACCTCCACTCCCACACGTCTACATGGCGTGGTGCCTAATTGAGCACACGGTTGACCTTACCTCTACTTACAGGCATCCTACCAACCGACGCTACAGAGCGGACATGGCATGCGAAGGTAAATTAGTTGATCCCAAAAACCTGTGCGTTCAATCCACGGCTTTTGTGGCTCCTGGATTCTGAAAATTATCGTAAGCGACTCCCATCTTCAAGTTTGGCCACCCCTGTTATATAAGAATTTGGGGGGGGGGCGTGAGTCATATGCCACAAACCAATACCACAGGACGGGATCTTTCTGGTTTCTGGATCTGACGTCATTTTCGTCGAAGTTGAAAACATAACGTTGAGTGAATCAGACCTTTCCTGTGATTTCGCAGAGACATCGAAACTGTTTGAAGTTCGGAGACGGTTTCGGGTACGGCGTCAGAACCCTGAAGACTGTCTCTACATGCATTTGGTACTGCGAGCTCCGTAGCGGAGACACAAGAAATTCGACGAAATGTATCATCTTCCGCGCTGCATCGCCGTGTAGTTCGGAGAGAGCCCGACGTTTCGGAGGAACGTATCGCCTCTATCTTCAGTGTCGTAAGACACGCAAGGAACATGCAAAATCAGGCGGTAATCGGTACAGTTTCTGCTTTCGTTTGACCCTGAAGATGGAGACGATACGTTCCTCCGAAACGTCGGGCTCTCTCCGAACTACATGGCGCTGAAGTACAGACCATATTCTAGTCACTGTTATGAGAACATCAAATCCAATGTGAAATTCAGTGTTTTGATTCGGAATCGAAGCGCCACAAATACTCCCCCCCCGAAAGGAATTTTTACTGGGAGCTACTGTGGCTCACGTGTCGTGATGTAATTTGGGATATTAACACCGCAGTTGCATGGCTGGGCTGAGAACGAACATGAGTCGAGATCTGAACCAGAGACCACCAAAATCAGCACTCGACACTGCGCAAACTAAAAGACCGTATCTCATAATAAAAAAGTAAATCTATCCATGAAAAACGCCTTGGAAGCCAATAGGATTGTGAGACGTCGAGGCTCCCACATTTTCTACCACAGGCATGTCCAACTTCAAACAGGTTGTGATCGACTTTTTAGTGTCAAAACTGCCAGTGATCTATACCACCCCCTCCTATCGTCGTACTTCGCTTTAAGCAAAAATATTGGTAAAAATAACACGACACATGATGTTTGTTGTAAAAGCAACATACACTGAAAGTACCGACTACTTCAATACGTGGTTTCCCTTCAAACTCTGAATATAATCATATCATATTACAAGTGAATTTACATGGTTTTCACATATAATTTCCTTATAGGCCTATGAGATCGACCAAAAATCGTCCCGCGATCGACGCGTTGGACATGCCTGCTATAGAGTCACCACACAGATGGCGGTGAGGTTGTCAGCCCTACGCGCCGGCCGCTCTTTACCTCCAGAAAGATTCCTGGTACTAATTTCTATAATAGGCTGAGTCGAACCCAGAGCCACAGTGAGGCTGAAAGGCTTAGGTCAGCTGAAAAATCCAATGACCCCACCGGAAATCGAACCCGCGACCTTCCCTCTTGTAACATAGTGCCTCAAATAATAATAATTCAATTCAGTTCAATTCTTTATTGTTTCTGTGCCAAGTCAACAGCTACAAATCCAACAATAATAATAATAATAATAATAATAATAATCGGCCGTATCTCGCGTAATACGTATTCAAATCACGTGGCACACATTCTTTCATGGCCTGTTATCTCCTGTGTGTCTTTCCTAAGAGCTTACAGATATGAAAGTTGTGTGTACAAGTGGGGCATGCAGGATTGCCCAAGTTCCAGGGTCTCATACAGTGTTGTCATATTCATAATTATCTTCACGCTGAGTAATCGCATTACGGCGCCTTGTGACGCAGCAAGATCGCTGACATGAACTGCGTGATGATGTGGGCTCCTGCCAAGCACGTTTAAAGCTGACGGCACCTTTCCTTCCCTAGCTGTACACTGAAGCGTCTGACACAGCAGAACCCCGATATAACGCGGGTGGCGGAGGAAAATCTAGCATTTGAAATTCTCACAGCAGTGGTCAAGAGTTCTGTCTTCTGGCATATAACGCTGTGAAGTACGTCCAACGTCACCCTGAGTTTCGGAAGAACATGTCGCCTCCATCTACAGGGCTGAAGTGTAAGCCTGCATGAAGCATGCAGCAAGACATTTGTTTAATTCTGGAATCCCCATTATTGTATTGTGGCGTGTAGAGCCGTTGCTATGCAACGACCGCGCGGTAAACAAATACGTATATCAGCCGTTTCTATGCAACGGCTCGGTAAACGCGTTCTCACGGCAACGGATACGCATGCAACAATATAGGTACTGTTGGAAAATGTACGTACATTTCAGACTTACGTTTCATAGAAATCTGTACCACATGAAACACATGTAATTCTATTGAGGGTCACCATTAAGGCTGCGGAACAGCGAAGGCCTACTGGGATTACTTGCCCAACCAAACCCCCTGCTTCTATGGAGCAGGAAAGTCTACTGTACACTACTAGATAGGTCAAAAAAGGTAAAACTATCCCTGTAACAGGCCGTGGAGGCCCACAGGGTTGTGAGACGTCGAGGCTCCCACGTTTTCTAGATAATCGGCTCACAGATGGCGGTAAGGTTGTCAGCCTTACACGCCAGCCACCCTTTACTACCAAGAATATTCCTGGTAGTCATTTCTGTTAGAGGCTGAGTCGACCCCAGGGCCATAGTGCGGCTGGAGGGATTAGGTACACCGAATTGGTTTATTATTCTAGAAGACGGCGCACGTCATGCGGCCTGACTCAGTGGCAGTGCCAGAGGACAACCCAGATCATTTTATCAACGAATCAGAGAAAGCGGTCCTGAGGCACTTGCGATAACGTTTCTCGACAGCGCGGTAGGAAACCGGGAAGAGTGCCGAGGAGAATGGTCAGCTTCATGCTCCTACCACCTTAACCACGGGGCGAGAGCCGGTACCCACTGGACAGGAGGTAGGGTGAGTCCCAAAGCTGGCTGGACACTGTGGAGAACAACAAAATCCCTTGGCCCTACCGGGAATCGAATTATGATTCCTGGGTTCTGCACCACGCAGCCTAGACACTATTCCGACTGCGCTATCACGGCTCTTCCCTTCCACCACGCCTAACGCGGACACAAATGAATTAGGGGCAGATGGGGCTCCGCCCAGTGAGACCCCAAACTTTGCCTGCGTCATGCTGCTGTCTGTTGTCACGCTCCGAGATCCCTTAGCCAACGGGAGCGCGCCAGATGGTGGCTACGCTCAATTACAAGTGAAGCAATTACTGCGTGGCGGGAATGGCTTCGTTAGGTCCGCGCGCAAATAAAATGGGAAATTGCCGTCCATTGAAGCAGACACAGTGCAACAACTCCGCCTGCTGTCACTTCCCTCCCTCCGCTGTTCTTCCTTAAACGCAATTACCGTATTTACGCGTGTATAGGCCGCAGCACAATTTTCAGACAGAAATTATAGAAAAAATAATTTTCTTGGAATATTATTTCAGGAGTATTATACCCTGTATTACTAATTATGAATATAATTTTTTTAAATGAAGTGTGATTTCGAATATAAGCCGCACCCCAGTTTTCCTCTTGAATTTTTGGCAAAAAATGTGCGGCCTATATACATGCGCTCGTCTGTCTCACGGGGAAAATGCCTAACGCCAATAGACCACGACCACTTCTTTCCTAATCATTTCCAATTCATAACAATCATCCTCACCTTCGATACCACATCGTCTGATACACTGAAAGAGTTACAGAACATAACGCACCAAAGGACGGACTGCACTGTTATCGTTGTCCCGGTTTAGAGGTGTGACTACAGACGGGGTTTGGTAATTCAATTTATCAACCACTTAACCACACGACTTGGAGCTACAATTACAGCGCCATCGCCAATCTCCACACTTTATAAATCACTTCACGCTAAGTCTTCTCCAGCCTTCTACTCAACATTTCCTGGTAACGGTTTCTAACACTGGTTATTCCCCTGCTTCCGTGATCAAGTCCCTACAGAATTGACTGCAAATTATCAACTGACTTGGCTGCCCTAATTCTCTTTTCCATTACTCATCGGCGCGGACCGCGTAGACAACGACCTGTTGCATGCGTAACCGTTGCCGCAGGAACGTGTTTGCCGAGTTGTTGCCCAGAAACGGTTCTGATATAACCGCCCACCTAACGATTGTTGCATAACACCGGTTATACATTCAATTTTTTTTCCTTGGCACTACAGCCCCAGTGGGCCTAGGCCTACCTCCATGAACTTCTCCGTTCACTTCGGTTTTTCTAATCTTACACATTCTGTAGGACTCCTTGTGTGGTTGATCAGCTCGTCGCAAGGCCTCTACCTGTACACAAACACAGAAAAACGCACGCAGACAAACTAAACATCCATGCCCTTAGTGGGATTTGAACCTACGATCCCGGTTTCCAAGCGAGCGAAGACAGTACATGCCTTAGACCGCTCGGCTACCGTGACCGGCATACATGCAAATTATTAATTATATTTTACACGGTATTGCCTTAATTAGGGGTACGCAGTAGCGTAATTGGATGAGGCACCATGCTACAGTCAGGAAGGTCGCGGGTTCGATTCCAGATGTCAGTGGATTTTTTTTTTCAATTTACCTAATCCTTCCAGCCGCACTATGGACCTGGGGTCGACTCAGCCTCTAACAGAATTAGTACCATGAATCTTCTTTGGGGGTAAAGGGCGGCCGGCGCGTAGGACTGACAACTTCACCGCCATCTGTGAGCCGACTGTCTATATAATATGGGTCCAATGACGTCTCACAACCCTATGGGCCTCCATGGCCTGCTACAGTGATAGCTTTACCTTATATTCTTAATTAATAAAATATTAATAGCATTCAAGACGATTATGTATTTTCTTCCTCGCTGCATAATGGATGCCGAGTTTGTAGTAATGAAATTGTTATTACTGTCCAGATGATGCGAGTTGCCTGTTTCTCTCTTCTGTTTGTGCGCGGCTGTTGTGTTTCTTTGGCGCGTGCTTACTGTAAACTTGCCTCTGGTTTGTCGAGTAAGCATGTAAATACGTGAAGAACTCAACTGGACTGAACTGTGTGTTCATGCCTGTCCGGCCTCGGAGGAGATCACACGCGACGGACAAGCCGTGAGCCACTCTGCGCTCACAGTCTCCTTCATTGCCTAACAACTGGTACAGTTCGGTACGCGATGCAAGTGGCTGAATTCCGGTAGCATTCTTCCGCAACTGCAATCACGGAACGAGCTTACTGTGCGCCTGTCAGAGCCGCTTGACCACCTACAACACCGCGACGTTAGAGCGGTTGCCGCACGAGCGCGGCGAAAGGTGACACTTGTTGCGAAATGTTAAAAAGTTAGTTAAAGCTATCCCTGCAACAGGCCGTGAAGGCCCATAGGGTTGTGAGACGTCGAGGCTCCCACATTGTGTCTACACAGTAGGCTCACAGATGTCTGTAAGGCTCTCAGCCTTACGCGCTGGCCGGCCTTTGCTCCCAAGAAGATTCCTCGTACTACTCTAATTTCTGTTTTAGGTTGAGTCGACCCCAGGGCCATAGTGCGGCTGGAAGGATTAGGTCAATTGAAAAATCCAATGACCCCATCGGGATTCGAAACCGCGACCTTCCGGCTTATAGCATAGTGCCTGAACCAACTACGCTACCGCGTGCCCCCCTTGTTGCGAAATGTGCACTCACAACTCGATTATCTAAAAACATTTCTGTAGAGGTATGCAGATACTGGTTAGCTCAGGGTCCAGATCCTCTTCCCCTTCCATACCGGTCCCGTATTACCTCTCCTTACATTCGTACCAGTCCGTCCTCCCTCTCCCTAAATTCGTACGGGTCCCATCCCCCTTTCCCTATATCCGTACCGGTCACGGCCCTCTCCTTACATCCGTACCGGTTCCGTCCTCCCTCTCCCTATGTCTGTACCGGCCACATCCTCTCTCCCCCTCCCTATATTCGCACCGGTTCCGTCCTCCCTCTCCCTATGTCTGTACCGGCCACATCCTCTCTCCCCCTCCCTATATTCGCACCGGTTCCGTCCTCCCTCTCCCTATGTCTGTACCGGCCACATCCTCTCTCCCCCTCCCTATATTCGCACCGGTTCCGTCCTCCCTCTCCTTATGTCTGTACCGGCCACATCCTCTCTCCCCTCCCTATATTCGCACCGTGCCCGTCCTTCCTCTCCCTCTGTCTGTACCGGCCACATCCTCTCCCTCCCTATATTCGCACCGTGCCCGTCCTACCTCTCCCTGTCTATATGCGTGCCGGTCTGCTTACTCTTCTAGTAAAGCGAACATATCTTCACAATCAGCACACTCGCACATCGAGACTCAAGGAAAACGAGGTGGGTCAGGATCCGCTTCCCCTCAAGGTGTTCTGTTGCGGCGTGGACAGGAATGCACCACCTGGCGGCATGGCTCGGCTCACACTTTACTTGCGCGTCCTCGGCCGTGCCATAGCTCGACGGTTCTGGCTTCTGCCCGCGATGGCACGGGTTCAGTCTCAGATCGGTCCATATGGAATTTATGGTGGTCAAAGTGACACTGCGGCACATTTATTTCCAAGCACTGGCCTTCCCCTGCCAATTATGATTTCGCCAATGTTACACAGGGAGCCGGGATAGCTCAATCGGCACAACGACTACGCTGGAAAACAGAGGAACTGGGGTTCAATTGCCGGCGTGAGCGTCGGTTGAATGTACATGGTGAGGTCCGCGCCCCTGGCTGTTTTGTTTCCGGGGAAAGAGGTCTGTGTTGACTGGGCAGGAAGCTGAATGGGATCGCTATGGGGAACGAGAAAAATCTCTGCCCGTGTCGGAAATAAAAATAGTCACGCGTATGAGTGTGACTCTGTTGCCGTTTACTGGTCGTTGCCTAGTAACGGCCTTCTACTTAAGTTCCGCAGTCCTTACGTAGCAACGGGTCTACATGGCATAGTACGACTCCCCGGTCGTCTAGCCCGTCGTCTGATCACTATACTGAGATGGATAAATAAACAAACAAATATATAAATAACCCAGGAATGGTTAGTCAAACCGGAAGGGAAAAGTACACTGAAGTATGTATGATCCCTGGTGGAAGGAGAATATTAAAAACTGTTTATCAAAGATGTGTTCTGCAGGAGATATCACAGCCGATTCTAGACCACATCAAACGGCGAGCGGTTGCAAACAAGATCATTAAGAGAGCATCATGTCCAGCCATGTGCCGCCATGTAGTCTGGTATCAGTTCACCGACGTTTAAGAGGAAGGTATTTCCTCTATTTTCAGGGTAAACGTACACCACTCAAGTATGACGCAGTTACTCTTCCATCAGACTACACGAGTGTCACATGCTATCCATACCAGCACCATAACTTAAAATCACAACAGGTCGGGTAAACTGCTGCTGGTCCTCGCCAGCACAGAGTCCCGTGCGACTCTGGCAGTCGTGACTGCGATCTCTCAGAGGTTGTGGGCAATCAAGTTCGACTGTTTGCAGAACACACTGTATTCCCCCCCCCCTCCCCCCGATAGGCTTACTAACCGCCAGGCGCGCTCTAAAGGGCCTGACACGAGCCAGATGATCCCACCCACATGCTCTGGTAATGAACCCGGGGGTGGATATGGGGCTGAAGGCAACCACTTGACACGAGCCATACACAGTGCTCGCCCAGGGGTGTACACGGTTCTACCAACTGATGACTTCTGTGCCAAATAGGACGCGGCTCACAAAGCGGGTTGACATATCAGCAACGCTCTGGACTCGTGGTCGGCGCTCGGTTCGAACCTCTCTACGACAGGATTTCCGTGGGTTTCCGCAGTAACTCCAGACAAGTTACAGGTACATTCTCTAGATACTGAGTACGTAGTAAAACAATCCCCAGGAAGAGGTGCAACCCCATTTTACAATAAGCGTATGGGGAAATGGTGGCAGGCTGGAGAAAACGGCGTAGTGAGCATGTTCATGACTTCTACTCTCCGCCAAATACAGTCAGAATGGTCAAATCAAGGAGTATGAGATGGACAGGTCATGCAGCATGAATGGCCGTGAAGCGAACTGCGTATAGGATTTTGGTGGGAAATCCAAAAGGAAAGAGAACCCTAGGAAGACCTAGACGTAGGTGGGAAGATAATATTAAAACGGATCTTAGAGAAACAGGATGGGGTAGTATGGACTGGGTTGATCTGACTCAGGAGAGGGGCTAGTGGAGGGCTCCTGTTAATACGGTAATGAACCGTCAGGTTCAATAAAATATAATTGAGACCTTCTTGAGAAACCGCCAGTCAGGAAGATTCTCAAGAATTAGCCTCCATGGAGTTAGTTATGGAGAAAATGATATATACCGTATGTATGTATGTATGTATATACGAGTACATAAGAAATTCAGGAAGCACGATGTAAGTATGGAGGCTTTTGTGTGGCGTATGTGGAAGGATAATATTAAAATTGATCGTAGGTAGAGAGGGTTAGTAGATGTGTAGTGGGTTGCTCATGAACTAACTGGAAACCCCACTGACCCTGTAAAGCACGCAGGTCATCCCAATATCAAGCAAAGCGTCAGTTTCTACCTCACGGAAGACACGTGTGTACTTCATCTCCATTACAAAGGCCAACCGGTTAATCACACGACACCCATTGCTGCACTGTGTGGGTAGAATGCAGAGATTTCAGGCGGTGCATATAGCAACCTCGCTTGCTTACTCCTTGACTGTCAGGCCTCCTTCACAACAAATGCCCATTCCGATCTTGAAGACGAGAACTGTGGAACCCTCTGCCGCCAGATACTGACATGTGACATTCACTACATGATTATCAGAACTGGCGTCTTTTGGGACACGATGCGGTGCATTTCTCGTGGTACCCATAACGACGCTTCCAGTATCGAGACGATATAGCGTCGGCTGGTGGGGCGACTTCAATGCAATCGGCCATGACTTAGATAAGACACTGTCCCAGCATTTACTATTACAACCGTCACGGTAGCGTAGTTGGTTGAAGGACTATGCTACAATCCGGAAGGTCGCGGGTTCGATTCCTGATGACGTAATTGGATTTTTTTTAATTTACATAATCCTTCCTGTCGCACTATGACCCTGGGCTAGATCCAACCTCTAATAGAAATGAGTACTAGGAATCTTCCTGGGGGATAAAGGGCGGCCGGCGCGTAAGGCTGACAACCTTACCGGCATCTATGAGCCGATGGTCTAGATCATGTGGGAACCTCAACATCTCACAAACCTATGGGCCTCCACGGCCTGGTACAGGGATAGCTTTACATAATACAACGAATTCGTAAGAAATACCCAATGTAACTGCATTAGCATTCCTTTTTTATGTAAGTTTGCTACATGTTTCGATCCAGCTGGATCATCATCAGGCAATTTTTAATGAAAACGTGTAGCAAATATACATCATAAAACGAAGGATAATACAATGAAAGGTAAAGCTGTCCCTGTGCTTAATTAATTAAGCACTACGCCATGGAGGCGTAAGGAGAAAAGGATGTATAGATCCACGTTTTATTGCCCTCGGCAATAGTTGTGAGTGGTCAGCTTCACGCCCCGGCCGCTTTACCCCCTGGGACACATCTCTCGGTACCTTTTGTATAGAAGGCCGCGTGGGCCCCATAACCGGTCTGGAAGACATGAACAGAAAATTCTTGGCCCTACCGGGGTTCGAAACCCGACCCCCGGCTACACCGGAGTGAAACAATGAAAAGCCTCAGATAGCTGACGATCCGGCCAAGATTCGAATAGAGCACCTCCCGAATGGAAGTCTAGAGCGTCACCTCTAGACCAACCTGCTCGATGTGACGCCGTATAGTCTGATAGCTAGGTATCAACTTCACCATGGGTACGTTCCTCCGAAACGTCACGATGTATCTACCAAACAACATCCTGTCTCATCCCAAGAGCCCATGATCTCAACTAGAACGTTCTTTGTGAAGTGGAGACTCAGAGAGGAGGAAATCCTTGGCCGTCCCTGGCAATACGGACCACTTTACTCCTGCCTTCGCCCCACGTGCTCTCCTGTCTATCAGTCAGGGCTGCAAGGGTGGAGTGGCTATTAAACTCCTTAAGGATTGAAGAGAATCCAATCCAGATGGGAAGATTACCTTTGCAGAATAAACGGCACATGCTATCCAATATACTGTCACGTGTACGGGTGTCACTACAGACGGGGTATGGACTGGTGAACGGATATACTGACTACGTACACACACCACTTGTGAACTACATATATTTACAGCTCCATCCTTAATTTCCACCTTTTACAAATCATCCCAGAACCCGCGAAGTCTTTTTCCAACCTGCTGTGTCTTCACTAGCCGTTCCCTGGCAACGGATTCTAAGAGCGGAGAGTCTTCAGCTTCACGCGCTTAGGTACTATCTTCACAGCCTCCCGAACATATCTCAACTCTCAACTGGCAACTCACAGGCTGGTGGCCATTCCACACCAACCTCCTAGTCTTCTGTTCACTGAACTGGGTTGCCCCAATTGTAAAGATAACTCCTCTACATGGATCACACAGAAAACACCCCCGTCTCCATTGTTACAGTCCAACTGTTGCAGCTGTCTAACAACGGATTGCATAGCACCGTTTCCAACAGTAACTCTATTGTTGGAAGGGCCGCGCCATAGCTCAAGCGGTTAGTCGCTGGCTTCCCACCTCGGCGGCCCGGGTTCGATCCCGGGTCTGGTCAAGTGGGATTTGTGGTGGACAAAGTGGCGCTGGGGCAGGTTTTCTCCGAGTACTTCGGTTTTCCTTGCCAATCTTCATTCCACCAATTGATCCACAATCACCCTCACCTATCATCTGGGGCTGGTAGAGTAGGCCAGAAGTGACCGCAGTACAAGGGACTTAGTCCCACTCCATTAGCAATAAAAAAATTAAGATACTTTATTGTTGTAGAGGCGTGTTTATCGCGCTGTTGCATAGCAACGACTGTTGTCTTGTTGTTTGTTTAGACGTCACTCCCTAGCAACGGGTCTATACGCCAAAATACATAGAAATTAAACTCTCCTATCTGTATTCTGTTGAACAGAGAAGTAATTTGCTGCCGGTCCTCGTCAGCACGGTCATTCTTGATTTAGGGCGCCGTCGGGACCCATGACCATAATTTTGTTCGCACTAAGACCACTCATTTGTTTTGAAATTGGGACTCCCCTTCGACGAGGGGAGGGGTTGGTCTTTCTGAGTTGCAACGTAGTTCAGCCCAAATGTACCCGCACTCATCCCTGTGGTCCACATACCGCAAGATGGCTGCAATGCAGCAGCAGTGATATTCTGTCAGTCCGTAAGGTAAACTGCTGCTGGCTCTCGCCAACATGCAAGACAGTCGAGACTGTCGCAGCAATATGGGAGTGTTGCTCTACAGTTTTCGGACGCAATTCGAATCCAAATTTCCAAATTTCTGATGAGATGAATAAACTGTAACGTCTTCTGATCATTAAGATTACAATATTCTGATAAAGGAACATTTTATTTAATTGCGTACAAGCTTTCATTTCTTCTTAATTCTACGCTCAAATATTGTTCAGAAAGTTTTCCTTTTGAGAAAGATTTGGTTTACGTATTGTCTCCTTTAGGAGCAGCATAAGAAGTTCACATATGTCAAAGGCTTAGAGGAAATTTACGATATACGCTTCAAATCCCCTTCCACATAAAGGTAGAAAACCTAAAGCTATCCCTGTAACAGGCCGTGGAGGCCCATAGGGCTGTGAGACGTCGAGGCTCCCACAATTTCTAGATAATCGCCTCACAGATTGCGGTGAGGCTGCCTTACGCGCCGGCCGCCCTTTACCCCAGAAAGATTCCTGGCACTAATTTATGTTAAAGGATGAGTCGAACCCAAGACCATAGTGCGGTTGGAAGGATTAGGTCAATTGAAAAATTAAGTTACCTCATCGGGAATCGAACTAGTTGGAGGTGAGTGGTCAGCTTCACGACCCGACCACTTTAACCACGAGGCAAGAGCCCCCGGTACCCACTGGATAGGAGGCTGGGTGGGCCGCAGAACCAGTATGGACAACGTGGAGAAGAGAAAATTCTGAATCCTACGGGAATCGAACTCTGGCCCTTTCGTTGTCCAGGCCGTAGACAGTCGCTATCCCGGCTCCTTCTCAAAATTATATTTAAGGTCGAAAGCGCGGTACATTTATTTCCTCAAAAGCTATGTTTCCGCCCATTTCCACCACTCTCTCTGCCACTGCTACGCCGTGTGTTAACTGACGAGAGCGCCAACTGACAGCGTCTGACAGGGACGTGCGTCGAAATGTTAGTGGCCCAATGCAAAGGACAGGGAACTGTTCGTTGTGCTTTCTTACTAAACTGAATTAACAAAGGATACAGTATCCTTCTGCTTTGTGGTTACTGCACGATTCCGTCAGTAGCACGAGCACGTACAGTCGAAAGGTTGGGCTCACACATAATGAGGTATAAAGGATCTGGAAGGAAGCGGCAGTACCCAGATTGAAGTTCTATCCCGGAATCTGATTGGAGGGACTGAGGGAAACTATGAAAAACCTGTCATATGATTGTATTCTTCGCAGTCACCGCTCTGAGAGCCTCGATCTAACAATCTCAGTCGGTTACAGAGGTAAAATGAGGGCAACAAACTGCAGCGTTCCGGTCGATATTGCAGTGTCATCCGTCTGTATTACGAAGTCGACCTCGCCTCCAGACTATTATTATTGGTTGAGGCACTATGCTGCAAGTCGGAAGGTCGCAGGTTCGATTTCCGACGAGGTCATTGGATTTTTCAGTTGACCTAATCCTTCCAGCCGCACTAAGACCCTGGAGTCGACTCAGCCTCTAACAGAAGTGAGTACCAGCAATCTTCCTGGGGGGGGGGGGGAAAGGGAGGCCGGGGCGTAAGCCTGACCTTACCATCTGTGAGCCGAATGTCTAGAAAATGTGGGGGCCTCGACGTCTCATAACCCTATAGGCCTCCACGGCCTGTTACAGGGATAGCTTTACCTCATTGTTATTATTATTATTATTATTATTAGTGTTATTATTATTACTACTATTGCTGCTTCTTTCGCGGAAACAGAAATCGACCTACACAGCAAATTGCCCAATTTTGTGACACTCCTTATTTCGTAGTAAGACGCTTAAATTCTGCGCCAGTTTTGGCGTGTCTTCCACGCCTATTTTTAACAGGAGTTAATGGAGACAATGCAATGTACACTTCCTACTCTGCGCGGATAACGCCTCCTTTCGCGAGCCTGATAACTAAAGGTACATATACAGTGTGTGTGGCGTCTAGCTTGTTAAATGCAGCCCAGAATCTGCGCATAACCTTTCACTGACATCCGAATACACACAACAGGGTCACCATGGCAACCATATACCACCCTGGCTTCCTCTGCATATGGAGATGACGTCATGTCCGCCATAACTCAAGTTACTGAAACAAATTTCGACTAAACCTGGCACTGGAAGTTCTGCTATAAACATTCCATTTTCTTATTTTTTCAGATTATACCTATATATGTAGGGGTATGCTGTAGCGTAGTCGATTGAGGCACTATGCTACAAGCCTGAAGGTCGCAGGTTCGAGGCCCGATGAGGTGGATATTTCAATTGACCTAATCCTTCCAGGCACACTATGGCCCTGGGGTCGACTCAGCCTCTAACATAAATGAGTATCGGGAATCTTCCTGCGTGGTAAAGGGCGGCCGGAGCGTAAAGCTGATAACCTTACCGCCATCTATGAGCCGACTGTCTACAAAATGTGGGAGCCTTGAAGTCTCACAACCCTATGGGCCTCCACGGCCTGTTACAGGGATACCTTTACCTCACCTGTATAAGTAATATTTCTTTTATTGCTAGTGGGGTGGGACTAAGTCCCTTGTACTGCGGCCACTTCTGGCCTCTTGTACCAGCCCCAGATGATAGGTGAGGGTGATTGTGGAGCAATTGGTGGAATGAAGATTGGCAGGGGAAACCGAAGTACTCGGAGAAAACCTGCCCCAGCGCCACTTTGTCCACCACAAATCCCACTTGACCAGACCCGGGATCTAACCGGGGCCGCAGAGATGGAAGACCAGCGACTAACCGCTTGAGCTATGGCGCGGCCTGTATAAGTAATATACGCAGGTTGAACAGCTCAGCTGGTATAGAAACGGGCTACGGGTTCGACGGCCGATGTATCGGGTTTGAGCTCTCGGCAGGGGCAAGAGTTTTAATTTCTGCACAGCGTCCAGACCAGACCACCCGAACTCCTATACGAGTGAGCCCTTTCCCCATAGATAAATCGGCCAGGGCGTGAAACTGATCACTTACTTCCAACTTTTGCTTAGGTTAAGAACGCGTGCAGCTATGCATCCATTCCATGTCTTCATGATGGGGTGCTTAATTGGTTAAGCACAGGGACAACTTTACCTTATTATTAGCAGTATTATTATATTATTACAACCTCCCCCATTCTTAGTGGGGTGGGACTAAGTCCCTTCTACTGCGGCCCCTACTGGCCTATTGTACCAGCCCCAGATGATAGGTGAGGGTGACTGTGGAGCAATTGGTGGAATAAAGTTTGACAGGAGAAACCTAAGTACTCGGAGAAAACCGACCCCAGCGCCATTTTGTCCATCACAAATTCCACATGACCTGACCCAGACTAGAATCTGGGCCGCCTCGGTGGGAAGCCAGCGACTAACCGCTTGAGCTACGGGGCGGCTTACCCCAACCGGTCAATGCTGTTTAGGGAACCTGTCACTGCTTACTGTGAGAACCATGCGGAACACACAGATACACTCTGTGAGCAGAAGGCAGAGTTTTATTGTGTTCAGTCCGTACCTCAAAGGAAACATTACGTCTCCGCTACAGAGCCCAACCGGTTAATGTTGTTTAGGGAAACAGTCGCTGTTTACTGTGAGAACCATACGGAACACACAGATACAGTCTGTGAGCAGAATCCAGAGTTTTAGTGCGTTAAAGCAGATGGTACATATAGCCACCACTGCACTTTAAAGGTATGAAGGTTATCACTCTCCGTAACACGGCACCGCACGCTATGTCTGCATTACATAGCTTCTGCAGTAAGAGGATGCAAGTACTTAAAATGCTACTTGTACGTGCTGCAGCGCGGATGCTATTCCCGTGTCTGACATCGCATTCAGTAGCCAGAAATGACATCACTGCAGACGGAAGGCGGTGATTTCTATTAGCCACTGATTTGAACGCTTTCCACTACTGCGAGCGGGCCTTGCTTCGCAGCGGAATCACTTGAGCTCTCGTTCGTAACGTCTGAACGCTCCTCACGGCCGTTGGGTCTTGTGCGTTGTGACGCCGTGCAGTTCAGAGACAACCCGACGTCTCGGAGAAACACATCACCGCGCGCAAATATTATGTTTCTGGACATTATCCATCGTCTATTTTTCAAAACATAACGTTTTGGAGACTGAATCCTGTCTCCGTCCTCAGGTGAAACCTACTCAACCATCACCGACACAAGATATGATTTATATAAACCAAGCACAGCATAAACCATCTGCGAGAGCTAAGACAAAGATTCCTCCCAATTATCGCAGCAGACGTCAGAAACCTCAACTCCGTCCAGCGTACAGTACGTGTGAAAAGTTTGTCTTTATGTTGGTACCAAACAGAGAATTTGTCTCCTTATTCTGATAGTACTGTGATTTTAACAAGAGCCGTGAAACAGTGCATGGACATAGGTGCTAGGCCTCGTGTCTGTATGAGTGCTTGGTTTATATATCCTTTCTCGTGTTGGTGCGGTGTCCAGAGATAGTCTAGCTGTATCGATTGGGCCCAACTGAGTAAGATTCACCTGAAGACGGAGACAGAATCCAGTCTCCGAAACGCTGTTTTAAATAAAATAATGGAGGATGGATAATGTCCAAAAACACAATATTTGTGCTAAAATTAGGATTGTTTTCACCAGTCTGGATGAAGTCTTGGCACGACGCGTCTGTGTGGGACGAACTTTGCGCGGATCCTCCTCTTCCGTAAATCTTCATGGAACATTTGACGAATCGTCTCTTTGTTCATGTCTAGTTCCTCCGCAATCATTCTGATTGCCCATCGAGGATCTCGCGTCACCAATTCACGTACATTTGCGATTGTGTCTGCATTTCGAGGGGCTGAAGGACGCCCGCTTCTTGGATCCTCCTGAAGGTCCTCAAGTGTCTTCAAATCGTTTAGACCGTTCAAATACGAGAAACAGCACTGTCACCATAAGCCTGGGAAGTTTCAGTAGTTGTTTCGCCCATGTTCAAACAAAACTTAATATTCACTCTTTGCTCCATTACTACGAAGTGTCACAACGAATTGCATGGTACAAAATCTTGGAGGCGACTGAGCATGAACGACAAGAGTGAAGTCACTGAGCCCGTATAGTGGAAACATGCTCCTACGTGCTTTTAAATGCGCACAATGGTCTCAGTCCCGGAATTTAATTGTCAAACTTTGTATATGTGTGTGTCAATGACATATTCCCACGTGTGTGGCTGGAATAGATCGCTAGTTGTCGCCATCAAACCGACAGCTAAAGAAAATTACAGCACTGATGTCATGTTGTTATTTCATATTTAAAAAAAACTTTATAAAAGTTAGCCCTCCTGCCATGTTGCTACTACTGACTACAGAAAATCAAAAAGTGCGGTGTTGAGGTGGCCTCCACTCTCATTACATGCATACAGGCTGTATTAAGGCGGGTCCACATTACTCGTGCTCGTCGGAGACTCGTCTGGCTTTTACTTGTGCTCGTAAATCTTCGTCCACACTACTTCAGTTGCTCGCCAGGCTTCGGCGCGTGAGGCTCTGTATATTTATTCGTAGTGTGTATAGGCTGTAGTCGTATTTTAATTTACTGGCTATAGTTCTTAAATTAAAAATTTTAAATTTGCTTGTCTCCTGACTTGTCATATAGTACACATTACTCGCGAGCATAGCGAGTCACACGAGCACGAGCAGGAGTAATGTGGACGCGCCTTTACAGACATGAGGGTTCGGATTCAGGAGACGCATGACCAGTAGCGGTGGGACAGTGGTTGCAACTGCACTTTGGAAAAGGAGGAAAGTGACGCTTTGTAACTGTGGCCCCGTCATCACGCATGCACCCTACAATCCCTACCTCAGGCAGTGGACTCGACCAAATTAACTAAACATTCTGCGGAAAACAGACGGATAGTACTACGTTTTGTGTATATCGATCAAGTGGTCTATAAGTGGGAAGTGCATGGTCATCTCTTAAGCCTACTTTCCTACCCTCGGAGAAGGAAAGTGGGCTAAGAACCAGCCTGTAGTGCACGCAACGGATTTGGCCCACGCATCTTGTACCAGTGTGAAAACGCTATCCATTACAGCTCCGTAACGACAGGAAGTTATCCTGACAGAACAACTGGATTAGTGTCATACAAACAGAACAAAAAGGTGACGAGATGAACGCGACATGATGAATAACTAACGAGCGGTAGAGGGGTGTGGGCCCAAGGTCCGTCCCACACCGCGCATCTCTGCACTTTTTGTCCTGGAGAAAAAAAAAAGAATGGCTGAAAGTTCTCATAACGAAGTTGGCGCCCTGAAGCCGAACGTTACCCTCGGTGGAGAGTACTTCCTGCAAAGCTGGCAGTTACTAAGCTCGTCAAGAAATCTATCCTATTTTATGGAAAATGGGATGTTCACTGCAACGTCTGTTCAATATCTGTTCTAGCCCACATTAATCCATATCTTCGCATCCTACCTTTCTACGGCCAATGGGCACAGAGACACTTCAGGCAATATGGCCTCTAGCCTTGGGGACGGGTCGTCTATTTCAGGCAAGGGCAGATAGCTTAGTTTATGGGGTCCCGACCAGCTGTGGGGCCCACGCAGTCCTTATTTGAGAGTATCGGTGGCTGGTTCAGTGGGGGTAAAGCGGCAAGGACGTGAAGCTAACCACTAATCCCCATCTACTGCCGAGGTTAAGACTGCTTGAGCTATAGATCTACTCCCAAACGTCTTCATGGCGTGGCGCTTAGATAATCGAGCACATGGGCAACATTACCTCGGCTAGTCACATGCTTTCACTCTATTTTGCTCGCGTTATTCGATCCTGAAGCTGGAGGCGATATGTTCCCCCGAAACGTCGGTTGGTTTTTAACGGACAGCACGGCATTATATGCCAGAGGACAAAACTCTTCACAACCACCGGTACGATAACCCCAAACCCTACAACATCAGCGTCACCTTACTTTGTCGTATCAAGTACCTACGCACCAAAAACGTGCCGACAACTGGCGCAGGCACATAAACACGTACTGTGTGCACTTTACTGAACGCAACTTAGTCCAAGCCGTAAGTCACGCTTACAAAGACACGTCAACCCGCTGGCAAACAAAGCCGTGTAAGGCAGAAAGATAAAGCTGTCATGCCATGACATGTGGGGGAGTGGAGGTACAGCTCCACCAATCTAGACCTCGACACTAGACGGAGTGTTAAGCTTCACTCCCCGGCCGCTTTATCCGTGGCGAACGCGCCCCCGGTACCTACCGGACAAAAGGCTAGGTGGGCCCCAGAGCTGGACTGGACATTGTGGAGTACAAAAAAAATCTCTGGTCCCTTCCGGGACTCGAACCCCGGCCGTTCAGCCCATGCCCCACCGCTATATCGACTGATCTATGTATCGATATTTCGGAGGAACATTTTGCCTCCATCTTCACGCTCGAAGAATAAGCCAAGCAAGAAACCAGCATGAAGTAGGTAGCAGGCAGAGATGCTCCAAATGGGTAGCCCCAATATGAAGGGGTGGCAGGGCGGTCCGGCACGCATTTCCAGATTGCAAGAAATGAGTATGCGTCACAACACGGAGCCGTTCTTGTTACGTAGCAACAGCTCTGCATTTCAGAACGGAACGCACAAACGTAAATGGGCGGAAACTGAACGGGCTGTAAGAACTGTTTCACACTCGCATCTTCACTACAACAAGTGGAAGGGCGGCGCCCGGACACTCAGCGAAGCAACTGGGCTCCGCCCTGAACAGCCCTACCTGTGACGGAAGAAACAGTCACCATAAACCCTTGCATTCTCAAGTAAATTCGCCGTTTCGATATTATACTCGTAGTTACGCACGAAACTGCCCCGTTCCTTGTTATACAGACTCTACGGAGAGCAGTTCTTCTTGGAAAGGTAACACGCAAAACTTCCTGGATTTATGAACGAGCAGGTGTACACCATGTTCACGGCAGCTCCTCCACTGGGCCCTATCCTTAGCCAGATGGATCCAGTCTACACCTTATTCGTTTCGTTTCCTCCCATCTACGCCCTGCTCTTAGAAGCTGTCTTTTTTCCTTTAGGTCTTCCTGCCATAACAATCAATACCATGATCACAAGAGCCAGCGGTTTGAGTCTCTATCCTGAACCAGATGAAACCAGTCCCTCCAATCGCATTTCTGTAAGCTCAATTTTAATTCTACTCTCCCATCTAAGTCTAGGTCTTCGAAGAGTAGTCGTTTTTTGACGTTTTCGTAGCAAAATATTGTAGTTAAATTCTCTGTTCACTTACGTGCTAGCTTCATGGCCCAAGAGCCAATTAGAAAAGCACGAATGAAAAAACAAGAGAAAAAAGCAAAGCGATTTGTAAAAATTAAATAATTCAATTCACGTTTATTTACGTGCAAACTTACCAGCACAGAGGCTAATTACACAGTTACCAAGAGTACTAAGAAGGACAGAAAATAACTAAAATACAGAATATGACAGTCTATATAATGGCAATAAATTAATAATAATTCCAAGAAAAATTAAAGTTACCGTTAACAGGCGAGAAAAATAAAATAAGTACATTTCCAGTGTTTATGGCATTTTGTGGCGAGAAACGAATAATAATAATTGCATTAACAAAAATAAAATAAGATGTCATTAAGAGGCGAGAAAAATATACATATACAATGAATACGATTAATGTTATAATAAGTACCATGATTATAAAAATGATTGAGAGTGACAATTTTAAGCAGATTCCAAAGGATTCTGACGTTGGTGTATAAGTCTCAAAATTACTGGGTTCTTTTATTCTGTCCATCGTCCGGTATTCTACAAATTAAAAAATATAACGTTTCGAAAACTGGATCTGTTTCCGTCCTCAGGTCATGGGTCCCTTAGAAGGAGCTAACCTCAATCACTTGACCCGTGACGACGGAAAAATATCCGGTTTCGAAACGTTGTTTTTTCTAATTTGTAGAATACCGGACGATGGGCAGAATAAAAAAAAACACTAATACTGGTTAGCAATTTTGTTTCAAAAATATCAGCGTCCCTACAAAGAACATTAGCAGCTGAAACGCACCTGGGAGGACAGTTCTTGCCTGAAAAGCAGAGGCTGTACATAAAAGAGCATCTCAGATGCCGCAAACTACAAAAAGGTAAACTTATCCTGTACTTAATTGATTAAGTACCACGCCATGAAGACATATCGAACAGTAGAAGCATATGTACGCCGGTCACAGTGGCCGCGCGGTCTAAGGCATGAACCGTCTTCGCCCGCTCGCACTCTGGGATCATGGGTTCGAATCCCACTCGAGGCATGGATGTCTGTGTGCGTTTATTCGGTGTTTGTGTTGTCCTGTGTGTAGGTAGCGGCCTTGCGACAGGCTAATCCCCCGTCCAAGGAGTCCTACCGTCTGTGAAATACATAAAGAAACTGAGAAAGTGGCGAAGGTCCATCAAAGGGCCGTACAGCCGTAGACAGATGGAGGTATAGCTCCACTATTCTTGGCCTCAGCACTAGATGGAGGTCAGTGATCAGATTCGCGCTCATGGCGAGCACTACTATCTATCTATATATCTATTACTATTATTGCTAGTGGGGTGGGACTGAGTCCACTTGGTACTGCGGCCACTACTGGCCTATTGTACCAGCCCCAGTTGATAGGTGAGGGTGATTGCGGAGCAGTCGGTTGAATGAAGATTGGCAGGGGAAACCGAAGTTCTCGGAGAAAGCTTACCCCAGGGACACTTTGTCCACCACAAATCCCACATGACTGGGAACCGCCCGAGCTATGGCACAGCCTTATCTATGGCTCTACAGCCCTTGTGGACCTTGAACGCTTTTTTTTTCCAGTTTCTTAATCTGTACACAGACAGTATGACTCCTTGGACGGGGGATCAGGTCATCGCAAGGCCGCTACCTACACAGAGAGCAACACAAACACAGAATAAACGTACACAGACATCCATTCCTCAAGTGTGATTCGAGCTCATGACCCCAGTATTTGAGCGGGCGAAGCCAGTTCATGCCTTAGACAGCGTGGCCACTGCGATCGCCACTACTGCTACTAAGAAATAACAATAACCATAACTCCAGGGAGCAGACTCCTTGAGAACTAAACAGTCGCTCAGCCAGTGAAGAAACGCCCAGCACACTACGGAACCCGGGAGTTCCTCGTCGCTGGGCGCTGTCCCTAGCAGGACAAGACAGAGCCAGACTTCGCGCTATCGCACAAAGCTATCGCCGTTCTCCTTGTATGGGCTACAATAAAATTACAGTTGCCAGTGTCCCATTACGAGACATATTTACATAAAGGGAGGGGTGATACATTCCCATACAGACAGCCGCAATAAACCCCCTCTGTGAGGGTGTGGTGCAATAAAGCGAGGGAGGGCCGCCACGCAACGCCCTCTTGTTACGAAAGTACACAAGTCACCGTAAGCGCCCGGCCACGAACCCTTGCCATTCCTGAGCTCCAGCTTAATATTGTCACGTCTATGAAAGACCACAGACGGGGTCTGGATTGGTAATTACCAATTCAATTATAACTGGATTCACTGAACCCTTAAGGAACGTAAATACAAGTAACAATAGCGCTGTCGCTAATTCAAACACCCTACAGTTCACTACAGCACGTACTAAGACCGCTCAGTCTGCCGTGTCTTCACCGGCTGTCGCCTGGTAACGGCTTCCAACGCCGTACCTTCCTCAGTTCCCGTGTTCACGACCTCACTGGCCAGCAACTGTCTCACAATTAACTCCCAGGCTGGCGGCCATCTCACACCAACCTCCTACTCGTCTGATTGACTACGACTAACACTGGACTTGCCCTGCTTAAAACACCTTGGCAAGGACCGCACAGAACACCGCTTCCAACAGGTCCGTTGTTGCGTCACGCAGCTGTCGTACGGACCGCGTAGAGAACACCTCTTCCGAGTTACTCCGTTGGTGCGTGTTTGGAATCCATTACCTAGCAACGGGCGTTGTTTACAAGCAATGGGTCTACATGCTACTCTCAATGTTTTCCACACTGAATTTTCGTTGTAGCGATAAGACTCGTATTTGAGACTTGCATTCGGAAGAGGATCGGTTCGAATACGGACCGGACCACCAGCTATCTTGAGATTGTTCATGGGTTTCCTCAGTCCCTGCAAGAATATGCCTTCGATTATGCCACGGTAGCTTCCTTTCAAATCCGTTCCAATTCATGAGTCATTCTACCCTCCTACGCTATGCAGTGTATCTCGTGAAGGTAGTCATCCCTGAGCTTGCTTAATTGCCACGCCCTGAACACGTATCGGGGGAGTGGAGGCACAGCTCCAACATTCATAACCTGGTCAGATTCAAGCCCCCCCCCCCAAGGAAACAGCTCCCAGTACCCACTGTAAGAGAGGCTGAGTGGGCCCCACAGACGGACTGGACACCGTGAAGAAGAGAAAACCTCTTGCCCCTGGAGGAAATCGAACTCTTGTCTGCTCGGGCGCACAGAATCTCGTCCCGAATGACCGTCGGTTGGTCCGTCACTCAGTCCGTCTTGGGGTCGAGACCCACTAAGAATCATGACCAGATTTTGGTCTCAGTTTGGTCGCTGTGGGTCGTCCTATCTAAAGAGGGTCTGTCCCTGCAAACTTTAGAATCGGTATAGCGACTGGCTACAGCCTGGACGGCCGAGAGGTCGGAGTTCGAATCCCACTAGGAGCAAGATTTGTCTCCTCTCCACGTCTTCCAGGCCAGTTCTGGGCCCAACCAGCCTTCTATCCAATGCGTACAGGACGTGAAGCGGCCGAGGCGTGAAGCTGACCCCCCCCCCAAAAAAAAAACTACTGCAGAGATTACGAATATGTGGATCTATACATCCACCCCCCCATACGTCTTAGTGTTTTGCTTAATACGTTAAGCACAGGAACAACTTCGCCACGTGCACATCACTCATGGTCTGTAGCGTATCGAAGTCCCACTGCCAGATGGTCCTGAAAAACTCTTCCATCGCGTCTTGTCCTGAAGACGGGGTCGCTGACAAATTTTTCGTCGCCTCCGTTCATTATGGCCTTCGTCGGCAAAAGTATTGTTCACTAACACGTGGTCACTCCACACTGGACAGCGCCCTCTTCTCACTTTCGTCCAATCATGGCTCCGACCCGTAACTCACATCAAAATATGAGATTATAAAAAAGGTAATGTTCCTTTGCTTAATTAATTCGTAATTAAGCACATGCCATGAAGACGTATGGGGCACTGGAGGTATAGCTCCACCATTCTTGACCTCGGCAGTACACGGAGGTGAATGGTCGGCTTCACACGTCTGCCGTATTACCCTCAGTATCCACTGGATACGAGGTTGGTTGGGTCACAGAGCCGCTCTGGACGCTAAGGAATAAAGAAAAATGTCTTGTTCCTGTCGGGAATCGAATGTCAGCTTTCCAGCCCGTAGCCCGTCGTTATACCGACTGAGCTATCCGCATTAACGTCAGATCTACAAAGCGTTCCAAAGACCTCTTTCAAGATATTAACCCTCCAGGCAGGAACTTCAATCTTTACCGAAACGTTATGAAACCCTCCTCATTCTATGCGGCGTGTTCCCGACAGTCACCCGCGAGCTGATCGCTGCATTGTCAAGGCAGTCTATTTCTGAACTGCACGACTACACAAACTCCTTAAAATAGCCGCGAGATGGGGACCGAACCCGTGGCTTTCGTGTCGGGAACACGTTCCCCATCGAACTCATCTCTCAAGATACCGCACACTTAGACATAAAACCTGTGTTCATTTATCAGCCACCTATCTGAGCCCCCACCAACAGAAGCTGTTTTGCTGCGCCGAGGAAACTGCCCTTGAGAGTGGCCAGGTACGCCCACTGTAGGTTGCCCCCCCCCTTAAATCTGGTGCTTATCGCTCAAAACTGAGTGGGTCCACTTGGTAATGCGGCCACTACTGGCCTATTGTACCAGCCCCAGATGATAGGTGATGGTGATTGTGGAGCAATCAGTGGAATGCGAATTAGCAGGGGAAACCTACCACAGTGCCACTTTGTCCACCACAAATACCACTTGACCGGACCCGGGATCGAACCCGAGCCGTCGCGGTGGGAAATCGGTGACTAACCGCCTGAGCTACGGCGCGGCGGGTCGTATTCACCCCCGTATCAATTGCCACGCTTCAAATGGTTCAGTGGTTACAGTGTTATAGAGCAGTGCACGGTAACTACTTTTGTTATATGGTGTTCAGAAGTTCACAACTCCTTTTGAAACCACAGTCAGCTTACCGTGAATTGGGTTTCGGTTTGTCGTACCAGGTGCCATGTCCGGTCTTACATGCTCTCCATCACTCACTCATGGAGCTGAGCTCTTCTTGAGAAACTGTCACTTGTGCAGCTACTCAAGAACGTCCCAGAAATTTATGGAACCCGAAAGTTCATTAACGTGTTCATAATAACCCTACACTGGTCCCTATCCTCAGCCAGATCAATCCACTCCATACAATCTCATCCTATCTAAGATCCATTTTAATATTGTCCACCCACCTACGTCTTGGTCTTCTCAGTGGTCTCCTTCCTTCCGGCTTTCCCACCAATATCCTGTATGCATTCCTCTTCTCCACATTCGTGCTACATACCTTGCCAGTACAAGTTGTGAAGCTCCTCATTATGCAGTTTTCTCCAACCTCCTGTCACTTCATCTCTTTTCGGTCAAAATATTTCATCAGCGCCCTGTGCAACGTGCCCTCAAACTTATTTAAAAGTTTCTTACATCACACAATGCGTCTTTTATAAACTTTACTTAAAAGTTTCCGTACTACATGTTTCGACCAACAGTGATCATCATCAGGTGTTTAGAATTATTGCTCAAAACTGCTGTGCTTCTAATATCCGATCCCTGGTCCCGTCTACACGCTCGTGCATTCATTCCACGGTGCTGGGTGGCTCTTCCTGCTGTGTTCTGCGCCTACACTACGAGTGTCTACACACTGGGACGCAGCCGGATAACTCGTATTGTTCTTCCTGCCCCCCAGCGTTGTTTCGTTGTTTTACGCGAGAATGAAAATGAAAAGGTCACCCCCCCCCAATCCCGCTGACTTAATGCCAAGAGACGCCACAAAACAATTCTCCACTTCCCCCTACCCCCTCACCTCCCGCCACTTTCAAATGAATATTTACTTCAATAGATCAGGTCCTAACGTCTAGCAACGAGTTACAGGGCCGATGAATATGACTTTACAATGCAGGTTCAATTCCCACGTACGGAACTTCGGAACCACTGCGTCCGGACTGTACCTATGCTTTTAAGTTTGCTCGAGCGGTAATGCTTCTCACTTGTATTCGAGAGGTAATCGGTTCGAATCTCGAGGCAGAACAACGATTAACCTGAGAATTTCCTGGTGTTCCTCAATCTCTCCAGGCAAATTCTAGGAGAGTACTTTTAAATCAGGCTACAACCACTTCCCCATATCCTTTCCGATATATCATTAAAAATCCTACCGTTCCACGCAATTAGTCTGAGTTGCTGACAGCGTCGTTATATAAGCCATAAATAAATACATAAGATAGCGTAACTCTGAGGTGTCGCAACATACGTACAGGTGTGCGTTCTCTGCACACACGGCTTGTCGTGTTTGTCTGTCTGTCCGCATGTTTCAACTCAAGAGATCACATTTGCCACTAGAAGCTAACCTAAAATCGTACCTCTTTAACTTCCTAAATCAGTAACGCCAACATGGCGGACGCACGAACTCGTGAGGTGGGATTCTTGCGTCATTCAGGGCCTTAAATTATAATGGCAACACATCATTAAAATGTATAAAGGTAGAAAACAATTAAAGCTATTCCCTGTAACAGGCTGTGGAGGCCCATAGGTTTGTGAGACGTCGAGGCTCCCACATCTAGACAGTCGGCTCACCGATGGCGGCGAGGTTGTCAGCCTTACGCGCCATCCGGCAGCCCTTTACCTCCAGGAAGATTCCTGGTACTCATTTCTGTTAGTGGCTGAGTCGACCCCAGGGCTATAGTGCGGCTGGAAGGATTAGGTCAACTGAAAAAATCCGATGACCTCATGGGTACTTGAACCTGCGACCTTCCTGTTTATAGCATATTGCCTCAACCAACTACGCTACCGCGTGCCCCCTCATCAAAATATATGCAACTTTTAATAACGTGGGATTTGATATTCTGACACCGGGGGTTCATTCGTTCATTATTGGAGGGGGCGGGTTTCCCCATGCACCGCGACCAGTTGTTGATTTATTGTACGTCCCCCTTTGATATTCTACAAGTCGCCATACCCTTCCGGTACTGGTGCTCCATATCAGCCCCGTTCAGCCAGCGAATTCGGCCTTCCTACTGGCAATGGTACCCGATACTTCCCCATCTACCGGAGGCACTGGAAACTACTTGGGCGGGAAACTTTTTAACTAATTTTGCTCAGAGGTCTCCTAGAGACATGAGGATCTTTTACGTGCCGTATATCTACGACACGGGACCCACGGCTTAAAGTGCCTCCCGGAGGAGGGGTTTAACCCGCGTACCTTGAGTCATGAGGTGGGAACGTTACCCCTAGACTACGAAGGCCGATCACACCGGGGGTTACGAAGACTTGTACCTTCTGGGTATAGCGCCGTACAGTCCGCTGAAACACGTCGTCCGTCTTCAGACAAGCAAGATGGAAGCAGGCAGAACTATGAAGATGGAGGCAACATGTTCCTACGAAACCTATGTGGATTTCCAACGGACGACACGGAGCTACATCCCAGTAGATAGAACTGTTCAACTTTTAATAACGTTTCTGCTCTGTGTAAAATACAGAATAACAAAATGGCTTCAGCATGGAAGCTATGTTTAACTTTCGGTCTAACACCGACAACCACTGAACGACCGGAGTTGGGCACGGGAAATTGTATGGCGACTGATCATGTCCTATATTAAATAATGTTTCTTGGACAACGACCAAAACACGGCGACGGTGCCGTCGAATATTCAAATTAATCAGTACCAACATCATATTTAAAGTTGAAGACATTGGATTTCAAGTCCTGACGGCGATCACTACGAACATCTCTGTTGTAACTCTGTTCACTTCGGAGAGAGTCTGACGTTTCGGACGAACATATCTGCACCTGCGTTGAAAAATTAGGCAATAAAGTAGGCCGTCCCACTGCTCATGCGGTTAGTTGCCGGGTTTCCACCGCGGCGGCCCAGGTTCGATCCCATATCAGGTCATGTAGGGTTTAGGGCATACGAAGTGGCATTGTGGCTGGTTTTCTCCGAGTACTTCGGTTTCCCCTGCCCCTGGTACAATAGTCCAATCAGTGGCCGAGGAACCAAGCGGACTCAAGTCTCACCCCACTAGAAGAAATTAAAAAAAGGATACAAAAAGCAATAAAGAAACCAACAGACGCGACTTAATCTGATCTTGAAGACAGAGGTCACATGTTGCTGTGAAACGTCAGGTTGTCTGCGAACCCAGAAGAACACACTGTTGTGCCCCTCGCACATTCTTCATCGGTGTCAGAGCATGTGGTACACGCACACAACCACCGGGATCAATAGCCCGCGGGGAAGCACTTGCTGATCTCTTGAGGAACACAGACGCATCTCTTCTGGTTTACACACAAGAGCTGCTTCTGTAATCCTGGAATTCACTTCCTTCAGCAATGAAGTGCCCCTTTGTTCTCTGTAAATGTTTACTGTGCTGCACCGTGTAAGTCTGGTACATCTTCATGAGATTCCCTACAGGATGCCCCATAAAATGCATCCTCTGCAAAGATAAACTCGTCTTTGTTCTCAGACGGCCATGAGGACACTGGGGGGGGGGGGGCGCTGGAGATACAGTTTCACGCATTCATAACCTGAACACTACAGTCTCGATGGAATTTAACGTTGCACTTGCTTCGCGAGTCTTTTCCAATTCATTATCCACTAATTATCTTACCAGCTGCCGCTATATGATGTCAATTGGAGATAACAGGCCAGGATTTATATCTGTGAGGGTCCCGTGGCAATTAGATGTGGAGAGCCCTATCAGCAACAATAAATTTAGGTTACGACAATTTCATTTTTTTCTTCTTATATATAAAGGGTAAAGCTACCCTTGTAACCGGTCGTGGAGGCCCATAGGGTTATGAGACGTCGAGGTGCCCACATTTTCTAGATAATCGGCTCACAGATGGCGGTGAGGTTGTCAACCTTACGCGTCAAACTATCTCTGTGACAGGCCGTGGAGGCCCATAGGGTTGTGAGACGTCGAGGTTCCCACATTTTCTAGATAATCAGCTTTCAGATGGCGGTGAGGTCAGCCTTACGCGCAAGCCGGCCTTTACCCCTAGGAAGATTCCCGGTACTCATTTCTGATAGAGGCTGAGTCCACCGCAGGGCCACAGTGGAACTGGAAGAATTAGGTCAACTGCAAAATTAAATGATCTAATTGGGAATCGAACCCGCGACCTTCCGGCTTGTAGCATACTACCTCAACCAACTACGCTACCGCGTGCCTACTCTTATTTCTTCTAAGTACTAAAAATACTATCACGTGTGTGGGTGACTAAAGACGCGGGTTTGGATCGGTGAGTCGATTTATTGGATATTCAACAGTTTAACTACAATTAATTATAACACATACATATAGTGTTCTATATCTGCTTACACTAGTCGTTGCTAGGTAACAGATCTAAACAATGGCTATTCCTCTGCAAAGTTTTCCCTATATATCATGTTAAGACACAAAAAATACACAAATTCTGGGAGGAAAACCACGAGAGAACACTTGAGTGTGAAGGTTCGGGCTAGACTCAACGAACTCAAGCAACAGGTTTCAGGCAAGCACCTCTCACCATGAAAAAGCTAAGAGACTGGTGACAAGTACAACTTCAGTCTCGGTATAATGTATTTGAACTCAAAGGTGGGGGGGGGGGACCCGTATAAGTGCCAAGGGTCGAAAATGTCGACGCTTACGAGAACTCTTATATCTCACATCACGTAGCACCTGATGGCATTTTGTATGAACTACACAGTCAGGAAAAATTTGGAGAGAAACTACTCCCTACCGTTTTGGATTTCTTGGTGAACTGCACAGCCGCTTGACATCGCAGGAACTGTAGCGGAAACCCCTGGAGTTACAGAATGTGGTTGCTTCTGATCCCTGAACTCAAGATTCAAAGCTGAGAGTTTAAACTTCGCCTACAGAATCCCTTCACGGAACACAATGCGCTGCTACATGGCAGAAAAGCCTATCTGTAGGGTGAATGCCATCTCTCTAGCAGTGTTACAGAATATGCCCCTAGTTTTTTATCACACACTCAATTTCTTACTTTCATGATTCATCTGCTTCACTCTACGAACCCCTTAACCCGAGAAGCATCTGCCAGTAATAACAGAATATTGGGAAGACTTCAAAATAGCGTGTAGTTTAATTTTAAAAGCCGGATAGTCGCGGGTTCAAATCCCGATGAAGTCATTGGATTTTTTTCAATTGGCCTAATCCTTCCAGCCGCATTATGGCCCTGGGGTCGACTCAGGCTCTAACAGACATGAGTACCAGGAATTAATTAAATAATTTTCCTGGGGAATAAAGCGCGGCCGGCGCGTAAGGCTGGCAACCTTACCGCCATCTTTGAGCCGATTGTCTAGATAATGTGGGAGCCTCAACGTCTCACAGCCCTATGGGCCTTCACGGCCTGGTACAGGGATAGCTTTACTTTTACTTTTTTATTTAATGATGCTGTTACTACTGAGTCATTGCAGCGCCTGATTAACGAACGTGGAACTGACAAGACAAACCGAAATACACACAGAAAACCTGCCCCAGTGTCACTTGATCCAGAACAGATCCCCCTGACCTGACACGGGATCGAACCTGGGCCAACGTGGTGGGACGCCGCTGAATGACCGCCTGAGCTACGGCCCGGCCCTCGTCAGTGGCGGTGTATATCGTTTCAGCGGCCTCTTCTGTGCTCGGACCAGTAACGTGTAGGCGCACACTGCTCGTGAGGTCCTGCCGCACGCCCCTACCACAGAACTGAACACAATGAGTGCATTGTTTTCTTTCCTGACTTGCAGGTAGAGGTTAACATGAACGGTAACGTCTCCCTTGTGTTCAATGAAATAAGCACCATACCATGAACACTTATTCTGGAGTGCAGGTACACATCCACGTATTCTTACCCTCTACATTACATGAAATGGTCAGCTTCACGCCCCGGTCGCTTTACCCTCACGGAATAAAACTCCGGGACACTGGGTAGTGCACCAGAACCCGTATGGGCGTTATGGAGAAGAAACAAATCTCTTCCCGCTTCCAGACGCCTAATCCAGACTCCGCTGCCTGTCGCTACACCGGCTGGGTATAATATAAAGTTACGTATCCCTGTGCCCAACCCCCAAAATCACATGTACCACCTGTTTCAACATTACAAAACTCTGCATTCTGCCCACACATTTATGCGGTCGTAATATTATTATTATGTGCAATAATACGTAATATGCAATATGTTGTAACGCCGTGGAGCTCAATAAAATTCCACGGCACTGTAATTCGTAAGAACTTACTGTGGAATATAGCCCTTCTGCTAGGCAAAGGCCTCGAAACGAGACAACAGCTGCTGCTATGCAACGGCGCAGTAAACGCGTATTTACTGTTGCAAACGGTGTTTTCTACTCGGCCCGTGCAAAGGGGTTATAAAGAAGACAATCGGGGCGACCCAGTCAGCTGAAAGTCTGCCTGTGAAAATACGACTAGGAGGTTGTGTGAAATGGCCGCCAGCCTGGGAGTTAACCACTTGAGAGTTGTGTTCTGTACGGAAGACTGTGAAGATAGGACATAAGCACGTGAAGCTGAAGAATCTCCACTGTTAGAAGCCGCTGCCAGGGAACAGCTGGTGAAGACACGGCAGGCTGGAAAGGGCTTAGCGGCTGCTGTGGTGATTGGTAAATTGTGGAGATATACGGTGGCGCTGTAACTACTTGCGGTTCCGAGTGACCAATCCGAAGCCGTCTACAGTCACACACTGCTGTTGCACTGCCACTGGCACCCTCTAATCGAGCACTGAGTCTAACAACTCCATAATCATCCTGCAGTCTATGGCACTATCAGCTTATGTTTTATATACACTGCTTGATCTGAGTACCAGCAGTAGGTAAGACGTCGTAAAACAACCAATATCTTTCAAATTAATTCGCTTTACAGAGCAACCGAGTCCGGATTCCAGCCATCTCTTCTTACTTCCATATCTGGCTACGAGATGTCCTCCTGCTATCAGCTTTATTGTTGCGTTTATTATGTCTACTACATTCCTTAATGAGCCTTGGAAACCGTGGGGAACACAATTAAAATTCCACAAAACTGACGTAAGAGTCGAATCCTGCCCTTATAAACCAACCAATTAAGTGACATGAAAAAGTGGGCCCCAAAGCATGCATAACATCTTGCTGTCTTCCTTTAGAGCGTACCGCAGTTACCAGAATTACGCTGAGTGGTGTAAAATGTAATCACGACGAGGTATCGAAGGGTACAGCGCAAAAGTGATGTAAGTGCGCGGTCTTTCGAATACTAATGTGGTGGTGTACGTTATTTTACCGCGGACTGATTTTAAAAGCGCTGTCGGAGTACGTCAGGCCTCCAGGGCCAGCTTTAGCCCATCTTTGACCTAGACTCTACTCAAATTTGCGTAAAAGATGTTATAAATAGCTGTATTAGCAATTACTTCGCGCCGAAAGGTGCTGAGGGATTTTATAAATGGAACGCTATCGCAACTACCAGGGATAGGACCGACTACACTTGGACTAAACATCTTTGAGGGCATGTCCTTCCTGCAGCAGGCAACATTAGCGGGGCGACTGAGCCCCGGTATGACGACATTGATTCCTACTGTACGTTCAGGGCGCACTTACACCTCAGAAGTTCGTAAAATCAATGAATTCTTGATTTTACCAGGCTGGGTGACATATCGGCAACACACTCGACTTCTATTCGTCGGGAGGTAGTGAGTTCGAATCTCGGCCGTGATATCGGATAACCCGACTGGCTTTCATCAGTCCACGTACATGCAGAGACGGCGTCTCGATTAAGCCACAACCGCTTCCTTCCAAATCCATTCCAATTTACTGTTCATCAGTCATACAATTCGACGTTATACGGCCTGACATACCGACGGATTTTTTAAATCGCCCAAAAGTGAAGCTGGAGCCCAGAGCACTCTGCAGGTAGAAAAAGAAGGTAAAGCTATCCCTGTTAACAGGCCGTGGAGACCCATAGGGTTGTGAGACATCGAGGCTCCAATATTTTCTAGACAGTCGGCTTACAGGTGGCGGTGATGTTGTCAGCCTTACGCACCGGTCGCCCTTTATCCTCAGGAAGATTCATGGTACTCATTTATGTCAGGCACTGAGTCGTCGACCCCAGGACCATAGTGTGGTTTGATGAATTAGGTCAATTTAGAAATCCTATAAGCTAGTCGGGACTCGAACCCGCGACCTTTCGGCTTGCAGCGCAGTACCTGAAGCAACTGTTACCGCGTGCCCCCTCAGCACTCTACAGTGTAAACACAAACATCCTCACAGCACCAAAACGCGACGTCCAATGAACGAAGAGGCTGCCGCACGTGTTTCGTCTCACGTCAGGAGACAGCGCAGCAAAAGGAAGAGACGGAGACGCCAGAAGAAGAGGGAGAAACGAAGTAGGAATCGGAGAGAGAGGAGGATAATAAGAAAATGGCCGAACGAATAAATAAATTAAGAAAGTAAATGATCACTTCGCTTCTTGGCTATTTAATGACGCTGGTATGATGACAGATGAATCAGAAAGGGTTTGGAAGGCAGTGGTCGTGGCCTATCCGAGGAACTTTCTCGGAATTATTTACCTGCATGCACTCAGGAAATCCACGAGAAACCTTAGGTTACACGTTGTCCTGGCAGAAGTCGAACCAAGCATCTTCGGGCGAATGCAAGTCGACAGCGTCACTTCTAGACAATCGGTAAACGCTGCTGGTGGTGGTTGCCTACTATTCCTATTAGTATTAGTAGTAGTGGTATTGGAACATGGGATGGCGCAGTTGGTTGAGGCACAATGCTACAAGCCGGTAGGACGCCGGTTCGATTACCGTTGAGGTTACTGGATTTTTCAATTGACATTTGGAGTCAGTAAGCAGAGGAATATCCTACACGAAATAAGAAAACGGAAGGCTAATTGGATTGGTCATGTCTCATGCCGTAACTGCCTTCTAAAAGAAGTTATTGAAGGAAAGATGGAGGGGCGGATAGAAGTGACAAGTAGACGAGGAAGAAGACGTATGAAGATGCTGGATGACCTTGGGGACAGAAGAGGATATTCTCATTTGAAGGAGAAAGCTCTAGATCGCATCAAGTGGAGGAACTGTTTTGGAAGAGACTGTGGACCTTTCATTTTGACAGATTACAGATGGATGAATAATCCTTCCAGACACACTGTAGTCCTTGGGTTCACTCAGTCTCTAACAGAAATGAATACAGGAATCATACTGGGGGCAAAGGGCGGCCGGCGCGTAAGGCTGACAACCTCACCGCCATCTGTTAGCTGACTGTCTAGAACATACGGGAGCCTCGACGTCTCACAGCCCTACGGGCCTCCACAGTCTGTTACAGGAATAGTTTCACCTCTTTTATTAATATTATTATAATTTTATTCATATAAAGTGCCTTGCTTTGTCTGTTGCTTGTGCGTGCGTTCCTTTTGTTTACTTGCGCTCAGACCGCAACTGGACACTGAGCCGTGAAGTCTGCAAAAACAAACAAAGAATCGAACTGAAGTGGTGTTTGCTGAGTGACTACTGCCGTTACTTTCTTCATTGGCGCGTTCAGTTCCTGGATGAGGGAAATAGCCTATTTGCTCTGATTCTACACGCCTAAATCCTTCCTTATAATTCGACAAAGCACACTAATTAGTGTTGCAATTAATTATTACATTTTGCACGTCTAGCTGGCTGCAACATTCAAGCGAGCGGCCACGAAGGTCTGCCAGCACAGGGCCAGCGCAAGGTGCGAAGCTATTCACAATTTCAGTCTGTCAGCGCGTTCAAGTCTCATGAACAGTCGATACAGCCACCCTTGCTCAGTCGGTATAGCGACTGCTGTGGTTCTGAACCGAGGTATTCGGGTTCTATTCTCAACTGGGGTCACAGATCTTTTACATATCGCCCAGAACGGCTTCCGCCTAATGAGTGCCGGGGGCTCTTTCCTCGAGGGTAAAGCGGCTGCTGACCTCCCACTACTGACAAGATTGCAATGCGTGGAGTTATTCTCCACTCCCGTGTGAATTAATTAAGCACAAGAACAACTTTACAATTAAAGATGGTTCGTTGAGACACTTTGGGTTTTGTTTTTGTGACGGATGAAGAAGAAACAAAAAACAAAAAAACAAAAAAAAAAAACATGATGTTCTGTTCATGTGTTTCTCCTCGTCTTGTTCTCTCCTCTATTCTCGTCTTCCGTTCCTCGCCCTTCCTCTTCGTTCTCTCCTTTCCCCTTCCTCCATTTTCTTCAATCACGACCAAACGCCCTGTATCTCGAACCAACTCCAAGAAGATACTCTTCTACCATGAAGATGGAAACAACAGGTTCCTCCGAAATGTTCGTACTTAACTACCAAATTACATGGCGTTACATTCCAGAAGACTAATCTTATTAACTTCATCACAGAGACGCAAATGGTTCTTTCGAAACGTTTGTACCTATCAACAAACTTACATGGCGTTACTTCACAGAAAACAATATTCCTACCGAGAAGATGGAGTCAGCAAGTTCCTCCGAAACGCTGGTATTACCAGACTCCAAAAGGTTACATGTTAGTCGAGAAGTAATCTTCAGTGACCGCGGGCAGAATTTCAAAACTCACAGGTAGTCGCGTCCACATCTCAACATAATACACACAGCTGAAATGACGTCGTTGAACAGCGGTTATTAACCAGTTTCGGAAAACGGGCCGCAAAACGCCGGTGTACATCACTCCATAGACACAAGCCCTAATAAGGAACACTGACAGGATATGACGTCACGTGGGACATTGTCTTGAGGCACCTCTTGCATGCAGGTAGGCCCCAGTACGGTCGGCAAGTTTGCTTTGTCTTGTACCGGGCCTGAACTCTGTCCACGTCCGACGCCACCACCCGCTATTTTCAATGGGTCTTTCTTAAGGTCTTCCCATCCAAATCCTGAGTTCATTCCTCTTTCACCCATGCGTGATACACGTCCTGCCCATCCTACCCTTCGTGACTTGATCATTCTATCTGGCGTAGAGTCAAAATTTAAAGCCGTGAAGGCCCATAGGGTTATGAGACGTCGAGGCTCCCACATTTTCTAGACCATCGGCTCACAGACTGCGATGAGGTTGTCAGCCTTACGAACCAGCCGCCCTTTACCCCGCAGTAAGATTCCTGGTGCTCATTTCTGTTAGAGGCTGAGTCGAACCCAGGGCCATAACGCGGCTGGAAGGATTAAGTCAACTAACAAATCCAATGACATCGGGAACCGAACCCTCGACCTTACAGATTCTAGCATAGTGGCTCAGCCAACTACGCTACCTCGTGCCCCCATCTGGCGTAAAGTACAAGTTATGCAGCTCCTCATTATGCAGTGTTCTCCAACCTCCTGTCACTTCATCCCTCTTCGGTCCGAACATTCCCCTCTGCACCCTGTTCTCAAACACCCGCAGTCTGTGTTCCTCCTTTTAATGTCACAGACCGAGACGAATTCAGACCCATACAAAACTAGGGGCAAAACTTTAGTTTTGTGTATTATAATTTGTATGTTTTTAGACAGCAGAGGAGAAGACAAAAGGGTCTGAACCGAAAGTTAGCAGGCATTAACCTGTGTTTAATATACTCTTAATTTCCTCTGATTTGTTACCGATTTCCCTAACATGTAAACTTTCCCGTATTTTCAAACGATCGTAACGTTTCGGAAACTGCAGCTCTTTCAATCCTCGAGTGACACAATGGGGATGAACTTTCTCACTGACAGCTTAGGTCAGTTATACATACAATTTCTTGTTGGGATACCTGAAGAAGACCACCTGGACCACCTGGGCATAAATGAGAGAATAATATTAAAACGAATCTTAAATAAATAGAATAGTAGGATACGTACTGAAGTCATTTGCCTCAGGATAGGGGACACTGGGTTCCATTAAGTGCTGAGATGAGAAAATGTTGGGCTTCTCAAGGCGTACTGCGCTCCAATAGTCACATAGTTACTGGGTTAGTATTTGTTATTGCTAGTGGGGTGGGACTAAGCCCCTTGTACTGCGGCCACTTCTGGCTTATTGTACCAGCCCCAGATGATAGGTGAGGGTGATTGTGGAGCAATTGGTGGAATGAAAATTGGCAGGGGAAACCGAAGTACTCGGAGAAAAACTGCCCCAGCGCCACTTTGTCCACCACAAATCCCACAAACCTCAAGTGCAGAATGAAATTTCGTATTAAGACAGATAAGGTTGTCAGTGGGCTTAATAAAGCACCACGAGTGGAGGTATAGCTCCACGCATTCTTAACCGTCGCACTAGGTAGAGGTGAGCAGGCAGCTCCACGCCTCTGCCGGTTTATCTGCAGAGTAAGAGGCCCTAGTAACTATAGAATACGAGGCTAAGTGGACCCCAAAGCCTGTCTAGGCGCTAAGGAGGAAGCAAATATCTCTACCACTGCCCAGAACTGAACCCCAGTTCCCCGATCGTCAAGCCTGTAGCCTCTGCATAAGTAATGGCGCGCTCCGATCCCTATAAGGCATGAGCTATTATCGCGTTAGTCCCCAACGGGGAATAGAACCCTTGACCCCCCAGCCTTGCAGCTGCTGGCGCGGGCACTGTAATCGCGTCAGTCAGCCGTGCAGCAGAACAGTCTACAACATTCCAAAGCCCTCGACACACCCATAAGCCTGTTTACGCAGCGCATTATGTTCGGCCCATACCCCAGTGTTCAGACTGGTTACGACAGGCCGCCTAACAAACGCGACTTCGCTTCTTTACGAAGTCAATGACCAGAGAACACAACCAGTCAGCGAGCCACAGAAATACACATTTAACGAGATCACGTGTCAACACGTGCCTGTCCTGCACAAATGTTTATTGCCGTTTTAATTATTTGTGTTGGGGTTAGAAGGTTTTCGCAGTGCGAACTGTGAAGAGAACGATATTCTACAGCTGTGACACCGTGCAGTTCGGTAGAGATCCCCCCCCTCTTCAGTGTCCAGGGGTACGGTTCCACATGCTACTACAAGAAGTTCCAAAACAGAAGACCGTACTTGTTGTTTATTTAGGGACTGCGAGTACTCGCAATCCAATCACACGTGGCTCATTACTTAAGGAGCACGTCATAAAGACGTATGGAGGAGTGGAGGTATAGCTCCACATTCTTAACATTGGAATTTGATAGATAAGAGCGGTCAGCTTCACGCGCCGCGCGCTCTACGCCGGGTACTCACTGAATGTGCACCAAAATAGGTCTGGACGTTGAAGAAAACAAACATATCCTGCCTGCTACTGGGAATCGAACCCCGATTTCTTGATCGCCTAGTCCGTAGCCCTGACAGCATACCGACTGAGATATCGCGGTTCCTACAAGCATAACCCAACACTGAATACGGGAAAAATACAAAGTACAGGTTTCACGACGCTCTGCTAAATACAAATTTTTTTCGGAAACTACACGGACACTGTTTTTGGCAGAGCCACCTGCCGACAAAGTTAGAACTACGTAGGATTTGAAGTTCTCACAGAGGTCGATATCTTTCGGGGTCGTCTTATTCTACCCTGCCTTACATCCCCGAATCTTCTGCATTGGAACTACCTGCAACCAGAACGTCCATTGTGCTACCGTAATCTCACGCAGCACCATTAAGATTTGTTTAATTTCTCGGCTTGTCGTGAGACACGATCGTGGGTAACAACCCGAGTAGAGCCGGAAATAGCCGGAAATGACCGAAAGCTTTAGTCTGGAACGAAGTATCTCTGGAAGGCGGCCGACCGCACAGGTAAGAGAGCGGCTTCCACAATCAATTCTGTCGATTGGTACGATGCCGTATAAGGACCGCGTAAGGCGTAGGTCCTTTGTGCGACTTCTAACCGAAGTTCTGCGAAGCCCCTCGTGCAAATAGGGATTAACGGATGTTTTCAAGCGCACAATTACGTTCGTCGGCCGCAAATATGCTGAGTAATGCCATCACACTGATCAAGAACTTGATTCGTAGCCCCTAGATCAAGTGGCGGTGACGTCAGAATCAACTCCAGCGAGCAACGCTCCCAGACTAGTTGCCAAAGCCTCAAGAAATGCTCAAAACTATAAATACTTAACGAATGGGCTCAGTGTAAGAGTGATCCATCTCGCGTCTCATACTTTATACACCGGTGATCCCCAAACCTTTCGACGAAACGTCCCATTGTGACCTACTTTAAGAAAATAAAATAAAATAAAAGGAGGTTTATGAGATCACTTTGCTGTCTAACCCCCCTAATCTTTTCGTTTTCTATGGTGTCCATGTCAGATGAAAGTTGGTAATTAGTTCTTTCCACAATTTCTTGTTGGTTTTCAACATATCTTCATGCCCCTCGCAGTGTCTTTACTGACACAACTGCAACCATCTGCACAACAAACTCCATGGCTTCAGTCCGAAAGCGAACTATGCCGACCGAGCGGCCGCAGCTTGTTGATCAACTAATTTGTAATTACACAGAATTACTGGGATTTGGACTTTTTCCATTGTCCGGAATTCTAGGTATTGGAGGACACGACGTTTCGAAAACTGTATCTGTTTCCGTCTTACGATGAGAAAGGAAGACATCTAGTCAGTTGGCCCCCTTAGAAAGAGCTAATCTCAATCAGTGGACCAGTGATTGAGATTAGCTCTTTCTTAGGGGCCCAACTGATTAGGTGTCTTCCTTTCTCACCTGAAGACGGAAACATATCCAGCTTCCGAAACGTCGTGTCCTCTACTACCTAGAATTCCGGATGATGGGGAAAGTAAAAAAAAAAAAAACAGTAATTTTGTGTCACATCCACCACCGTCAGAACCCTTTAGAATCTAACTTGTAATCAGTTCCTTAACAAAACTGCGGGTTAAAAATTCAAATTCTTAAAATGAAAACGCTGAAGGGTGCTGCTCCATATGTGGCGAAGAACAGCGGTGACATATCTAGTCGCTACATCTGTCTCTAACGTCTCGACTAACAATCCTGAAAGGGCGACTAAATGCAGCTGGAGAAAATTGCTCCAGCTAAATTTCACATTAAAATCTGATTTCTTCTCATGAACTCAAGCCCCACCGAAAACCCCTCACATCTCAATGGGACATGCATCACAGGTTAAGAACTACTGGTATACACGAAGATCGAAGCCTGAACACCCCTCTATGAAGGGCCATGGGGGAAGTGGAGATACGGCGCCAGGCATTCTTCACGCTCCGATCTCTTTTAGCCTGGTATCTATTGGATAAAAGGTAAAGCTGTCCCTGTAACAGTCCGTGGAGGCCAATAGGGTTGTGAGACGTCGAGGCTCCCACATATTCTCTAGACAGTCGGCTCACAGATGACGATGAGGTTGTCAGCCTTAAGCGCCGGCCGCCCTTTACCCCCAAGAACATTCAAAGAATATTCCTGGTACTCATTTCTGTTAGTTGCTGAGTCGACCCCAGGACATAGTGTGGCTGGAACGATTAGGTCAATTGAAAACCCAATGCCCTTATCGGAATGAAACCCATGACCTTCCGGCTTGTAGAATAGTGCCTCAAGGTATGTTAAATACGTAAGGTGAAGTTGTACCTGTGCTCAAATAATTAAGCAATACGCCATGAAGGCGTATAGGGGAGCGGATGTAGATACCCACATTTTCTTGACCTCGGCACTAGGTGGAGGTGAGTGAGCAGCTTCACGCCCCTGCCGCTTTACCCCGGTACCCATTGGATAGGAGGCTGGCTGTGCCCCAGAACCGGTCTGGACGCTGTGGAAAATGTGAAATACGTGGGAGAGGAAGATTATGCATGAGCTACGGAACTCAGTAACTGAGCAAGGGAAGTAGAGAATAAAAACTAACGGCAACCAAGCACTGACAGATCTCAGCGTTACAGCGGATACAGAAAGGAGAAGACTGAAGTACTGGCGACTCAGTAGCGTCAGGGAATAATGAAGTGACGGGGACCTATCTATAGGATAGCGGTAGCGTGACCTAATTAGAGGTAATCCTGGCGTATGTCTGGAGGGACTGAAGGGAAAAAAAGAAAGAAAAACTTCAAATCAGGCACTTAACTAACACAGTTTAGATGGCCGCGCCATAGCTCAAGCGGTTAGTCGCTGGCTTCCCACCGCGGCGGCCCGGTTTCGATCCCGGGTATGGTCAAGTGGGATTTGTGGTGGACACAGTGGCGCTGCGGCGGGTTTTCTCCGAGTACTTCGGTTTCCCTTGCCAATCTTCATTCCACCAAATTCTACATCATCATAATCACCCGGGGCAGGCTATCAATAGGCCAATCAGTGGCCGCCGTGCCGAGTGGACCCAGCTGGACTCCACTCCCACTAAGCGAATAAAAAAAATAAAATAAAAAATAAAATTTTAGGGAAACTATGGCTATTTCATGCATATGAAACACTAATTCACTGTGTGAGGAAAAAATGCAAAGCTTTTTAATGTTACTGAGGGTGGTACATACAATAACCACCGTGTTTTGAAGTCTTAATGAAAGCATAAATAAATGAAACTGCTGCTGCTGGTATATATATGTCAGTCTTCCCCCAAGGTTCCAGTCTCTGAGGCATCCACACGCATGGGGCAACTACACAAACTTCTCGAATACCGAAATAAAAACTCCAAGAAAACATTTGACGTCACCTAACAAGGTTCAAGTGCGGTTTATGTAAGCTTCTGAAATGAAAATGCGGACGTTTCGGACGCTTTATTTGTCTGGTTTTGTTATACCACTCCAAATAAATGGATGTTTGAAAATAGGTCACGACTTTGACTGCCTCAGTCCTGTCGCTCTGTGAGGGAGGGACACACATGGCCTCTGTCCATACGAGTCGGCAGTTTTCCAAATGTCCTCTTTATATAAGTTGCATTTCTGCAAGGTATTCAGACGGAGATACAAACAGATGTGTACAAGTTTTGGTTTTGTTTACCCTCCACAATGCAACAAAGTTAATATTTAAAATGAAATCGTTTTAAAATTCGTCACAGCACTACGAGGGGGTACCCAAAAGAAACCTAACTTATTTTTTTAAACATATTTATTCAAATTTTAAGCACAAACCTTCAATCCCCTTCAAAGTACTCTCCACTTACACTAATACACTTGTCTAGTCTTTTATTCCATTTTTCAAAACTCTGTCTAAATTCATCTTTTGAGATGCTTGACAGCGCCTCCGTCGTTTTTTCTTTTCATGTCTCTTTTCATTCGAGGAAACAAAAAAAAAGTCGCAAGGGGCAAGGTCGGGTGAGTATGGAGGGTGAGGAACAGGGGTCATACCATTTTTGGTCAAGAATTGTCGTACAGACAGGGCTGTTTGAGCAGGGGCATTGTCATGATGGAAAAACCAGTCAACCGACTGCCACAAATCTGGCCGCTGAGCTCCAAATCACTCCCGACAGCTCCACAATTTCTTCAATGGTCCGTCGTCGATCTTCCTTGATGATTTCACGAATTTTTTCAACATTTTCATGTGTTCGGCCCGTGGAAGGACGACCAGAACGAGGTTTGTCATCAATTGACATTTCACCATTTTTGAAACGGGAAAACCACTCAAAACACTTGAGTTTTCCTTGTACGCCGTTTTTAACATTTCAAGAGTTTCTGTTCCACTTTTCCCGAGCAAAAAGCAGAATTTCACCGCCGCACGCTGTTCACGAAAATCAGCCATTGCAAAAACGACGATAACACAAAACAGTTGTCACTATAAACTCTGCCGAAACTAGTCCTTACCTTCTGAAGCAACGGTAGTCGGCTTATAGACTCAGGAATGTTAGCTCTATGCGCTCATAGCGGCAAAACGCGGTACTACAAAAGCTCTGCCCACAAAAAAATTAGTTCGGTTTCTTTTGGGTACCCCATCGTATATGTGTCGGCCCATTCGGCCATCTTCAGGTGCGCTGAAAATCGGGGGAACTGCTGTGCCTTCCGAGCTATCGTGATTGGTGTTCTCGTATTTACATCGTACTTACTTACTTATAGAGGTGAGCTCTTCTTGAGGAACCGCCAATTCTGCAGCTACTCAAGAATTTCACAGCATTTTATGGAACCCGAAGGTTCATTACTGTGTTCACAAGAGCCATCCACTGGTCCCTATCCTGAGCCAGAACAATCCAATTCATACCATCCCATCCTATCTCTCTAAGATCCATTTTAATATTGTTCACCCACGTATGCACGTCTCATATGTCTCTACGGCCTGTTACAAAGATGGTTTTACCTTTCACCTTTTCACTCCAACAGAATGCTAAAATACAACACATGTACGCAAAACTGTGCCCCCTCGCCCACGGAGCTGGAGCAAAGGTATATTGTGTCTAAAACATCTTTAAGGGTGCGTCATCATCAATTAGTGACGTAATCGTTATCATTTAATTTTATTTTCAACACATTATGTGAACCAAAACCAACACACCGGAGGCCTCGCTAAACACACAAAATATTTCTTCTGTAAAGCTACCTACTTAAGGTGTGACGTACCCTCAAACTGCTGTGAGAAAAGGGGCGGGGCTAGAGGGTCGAGGTACTCAACAGCGTCCTTCCAAACGTTCATACCTGCTTACCGTCACAGTTCAGAGAGAGGTAGGGGTAACCCAAGTACCTGAGCTTCCCCATCTCTGGACATTTGGAAACAAAATGAAGGGCGAGAAAGGATATGCCCCAAAACACCGGAAAACTAACATCAACCCTGAATACTACAGGTCAGTGGTTCTCAACCTTTGTGAGACCGCGGCGGGAAAATTCTTTTCTTTTGTGAGACCGCGGCGGGAAAATTCTTTTCTATCAGACGAGGGCCGAGTACCGGAGCTGAAAACACTGCATAGGCCGGCCAGCAAAAACTGCATTAACGGACGCAAACCTTAGAAAACTGGCTTCTCTCCCCCGCTGAAAAGCAGTGCTGGTCGCATCCATACTTCGCACTAGACCGAAGTGGGTGGTCAGCTTCACGGGCACAGGATATTTTACCCCTCCAGGTGCACAACTGGCGGCTTCTCAAGGGCACAGCTCCATGAGTGAGTGACCCTTTGCACAGGCCGCTCTGTGGGCCCCAGACACAATGGTGACAAAACGAAACATCCCTGTTCCTGCCGGCAACGGGGGCATGTTGACAGCAAGTTATGGCGCCCGAGCGACAAAGGCATGTCACAGGGACACAAACGAACCACTTCACTCTGTCCGGGAGACACGCCGCGCTCGATATACCCACGTGTCTCAGGATAACACGACAGCGGGGAATTGTGTGCAGACCAGCTGCAGCTGTCAGTACGACTGTCATGAGGCATCAGTACCGGATCCAACATGAACAGCTTCCCCTGTCAAAGTGACACTGCGACTGACGGTCGGTCAGTCAGTCAGTAAGTCTTGGTGTCGAGCCCCATCTGAGGCTGATGACTAGATATTCATTACTGTTTGACAGTTACGGTCTTGATTTTGTGTGGCGCCCTCTCTGACGAGAGGACGGGTCTGTCTTTTGTACATGCTGCTGGCCCTTGCCAGTGCAGTCTTTCTTGGGTCCGAGTCCCTTGGGACTCGTGACCATATTTTACTGTCTCAGAATTGAGACTTCTCTTTTCGTCGCCTCTTACGACTCGCAGGTTCACGGTGGAGGTATTCGACCCCGCCTCCACACGGGGGAGCTTCCCCTGGTTTTTATAGTTAAAATATAAGAATACAGCTCGTACTTCACAGGAAACGCCACGCGTCTCCATAAAGACGATGAACCAGTTAATGTTGTTCAGCGAAATAATCGCTGTTTGGTGTGAGAATCGAAGGAAACACACTGACACAATCCTGCGGGGAAAATTCAGAGACTTTCTAACTTCAAATCTGGCTGTAAATATGGTAACCAATGTGCTTAAAGGGTTTATTTCCTACTGAGCTTTGTCAGTACAGTAACAACACTATGCGGTCTGGACAACGAATGTTCTATTCTTATTTATGTTTTATTTCAGGGCGCTGTAGGTGGCACTAACTTCGCCGACAAGCGGCGGTCGCTCGGTCGGTATAGTTCGCTTGCGGACTAAAACCACGGAGTTTCATTTGTTTGTCAGTAGGTACGACCACATAGCGTCACATCAATGAATGAGTAGTGAATAGTGATTTGACAGGCTACATGATTAACAATCAAGGCGTTGTTTTGTATTTACTGTTACACATATAAATCAAGAATGATTAACGATACTGCTAGACTGCTGACTTAACGCTGTTATCAACTGTACAGGATATCCGACGTCTCATACGATCGTGACAAAATAACGTCTAAAACATCTCGACGGGTGCGTCATCATCACACGGTGACGCAGACAGTTACGTCATTATTACAAAGTTCTATTTGCAGCATACTCGCTACACAGGAAACCCTGCTGGGCACACAGGACTTCTCGTCTTTACGTTTGACGCACCTTCCAAGATGATTTAGACCAAATACGGAATGGCTGTGAGGAACTGGTCGTAGTCCATTGAGGACTCGGGAAAACCAGCG
>NW_019745102.1:440918-456149 GCF_002891405.2 Cryptotermes secundus | reverse complement strand
AAAAAAAAAAAAAAAAAAAAGAACGCGATAAGTGACACCCTTCTGAAACTCCAATTCCGTGTACCCCAAAATGACCGTTGGACGAATGGCGTTGAGGTTGTTAGCCTTACGCACCGGCCGCCCTTTACCCCCAGGAAGATTTCTGGTAGGGAGGTGAGAAAGGCATACAAAATTTTGACCCGAAAACCCAATGGCAGAGACCACTGGTGTGGACTCTCTTACGGGGGTTTAATTGGACCGTTCTTTTTTGAAGGAACAGTTTCTGGCTCTGTGTACCTCAAGGTGCGGACATCCATTTACCTGTCATTCATCAGCTCTAAGGGAATGAACCATTTTACTTGAAGCAAGATGGCGCACCACCACACTATCACCGAGACGTCACAAGCCATCTCGATGAAACCCTCCCAGGTCAATGGCCAGGACAAAGACGCAGTGTCGAGTATTCCTCACGCTCATCTGTCGCGGCTTCTACTTGCAGAAAACGATCGACACTGGAGACGTTGCGGGAAGAAATCGAAACGTCGTGTGCTGCTGTCCCAGTGGTTACGTTGCCCACGGTTCCTTGTGCACCAGTTTACAAGCTGATGGTGGCCACTCTGAACACGTTTTCTAGCTCGACACCTGTCCCGACACTGGAGATGTTGCGAGAAGAAATCGAAACGTCGTGTGCCGCTGTCCCAGTGGTTACCTTGCACACGGCTCCTTGTGCACCAGTTTACAAGCTGATGGTGGCCACTCTGAACACGTTTTCTAGCTCGACACCTGTCCCGACACTGGAGATGTTGCGAGAAGAAATCGAAACTTCGTGTGTCGCTGTCCCAGTGGTTACCTTGCCCACGGCTGCTTGTGCACCAGTTTACAAGCTGATGGTGGCCACTCTGAACACGTTTTCTAGCTCGACACCTGTCCCGACACTGGAGATGTTGCGAGAAGAAATCGAAACTTCGTGTGTCGCTGTCCCAGTGGTTACCTTGCCCACGGCTGCTTGTGCACCAGTTTACAAGCTGATGGTGGCCACTCTGAACACGTTTTCTAGCTCGACACCTGTCCCGACACTGGAGATGTTGCGAGAAGAAATCGAAACTTCGTGTGTCGCTGTCCCAGTGGTTACCTTGCCCACGGCTGCTTGTGCACCAGTTTACAAGCTGATGGTGGCCACTCTGAACACGTTTTCTAGCTCGACACCTGTCCCGACACTGGAGATGTTGCGAGAAGAAATCGAAACTTCGTGTGCCGCTGTCCCAGTGGTTACCTTGCCCACGGCTGCTTGTGCACCAGTTTACAAGCTGATGGTGGCCACTCTGAACACGTTTTCTAGCTCGACACCTGTCCCGACACTGGAGATGTTGCGAGAAGAAATCGAAACTTCGTGTGCCGCTGTCCCAGTGGTTACCTTGCCCACGGCTGCTTGTGCACCAGTTTACAAGCTGATGGTGGCCACTCTGAACACGTTTTCTAGCTCGACACCTGTCCCGACACTGGAGATGTTGCGAGAAGAAATCGAAACTTCGTGTGTCGCTGTCCCAGTGGTTACCTTGCCCACGGCTGCTTGTGCACCAGTTTACAAGCTGATGGTGGCCACTCTGAACACGTTTTCTAGCTCGACACCTGTCCCGACACTGGAGATGTTGCGAGAAGAAATCGAAACTTCGTGTGCCGCTGTCCCAGTGGTTACGTTGCCCACGGTTGCTTGTGCACCAGTTTACAAGCTGATGGTGGCCACTCTGAACATTTGTTCTAGCTCAGCAATGTGGTAGCCATCCCTTTCTGCGTGTATGAAACCTGGATTACGAATACATTGTTTATGCAGATAATTTGTACGTTGAACTGTGAATACATTTTTAGGCCACTCTGTACGTGCCATAGCAACTACCACAAATGTCAGGAGACTGAGTCACAGATAGCATTAGCAAATGATACGAGTATAAAGTTAAGGGTGGTATAATTCTAACTTTAGTATCTTGTATTACTGTGTCTGCATCATCTTACAGGATGTGTCGTCATCAAAAAATGACGTACACAGCTGCATCATCATTATAAAGTTACCAGATTCTATTTTCAGCACGATGAGAACCAAAATCGCCATACCGGGGATCTGGAACACACACGATTCTTCTGCCGTGAAACTGCCAACTCAAGGCATGATGCACATTCTGCGAAATTTCGGACGGAGAATACATGCTTTGGTTGGATTATGTGAAGAAGTGATACCCACAGAACTGTATCCAATTAAATTATGAAATCTATCAAACTAAAGGGGCATGCGGTAGCATAGTTGCTTGAGACACTATGTTACAAGCCGGAAGGTCGCGAGTTCGATTCTCGATCTGGTCACTGGATTTCTTCAGTTGACCTAATCCTTCCAGCCACACTATGGCCCTGGGGTCGACTCAGTCTCTAACAAAAATGAGTTCCAGGAATCTTCCTGAGCGTAAAAGGGTGGCAGAAACGTAAGGCTGACAACCACCCACCTTCCTACCCTACAGGTATCGGGTGATCTTCAGCGGGGATAAAGAGGCCGGGACGTGAAGCTGACCACTCACCTCCAACTACTACTCTCCTGTGTGTTTTCAGGACGTGGAACTTAATCAAGCACAGGAAAAATGTACAACTTCAGCAGTGGCAAAACAGCCTTTTTTGTGCCACAGCCTTCCTTAGAAGTTCTGCCACGTTCGTCGTGCATTACACCGCCTGCTTTTCGCTTCTTTGCATTTCGCAACAGTATTTTTTTTACGGAGTACGGTCGTCGGCCTTGCGTCCAATCCCTAACTTGGAGGCTATGTATGTATTTATGTCTTCCAGTGAGAGGGTGGCCCAGTTATAACCCCAGGAACCGGGTTCCCTTTTCCTCGCCTTTTACGACTCACTGGTACTCCGGTGGAGGCATTCCAACCAGCTTCCACAACTTCATGCCAGTGTCACATGAACTCTGACCTCCTGGCCTTACTGGGTTTCTGGACTTTGCCCATCATTCGCACCGTTTCCGAAAGTGCATCTGTTTCCTTCCACAGGTGAAATCGTTGGAATATACCTATTGAGTTGCATTCCTTTACGAATCGGGCTCAACTGCCGGACAACCAAAGTCAGTCAAATCTATGCAAGAGCCAATTTTAGGTTTCTATATTAACACTACAGTGCAATCTTCGCATTACTATCATCAAGGCATGGCTGGACCGACAAATGCGCGAAGCACCAATGCGCGATACCCAGACATGCACACCAACTCCATTAATAACGACGACCAACGTCCTTCGGTAACTCTGAGCAACTGTCAACAATTATGAACTATAAGCAACACTACGCATGCAGTTTTCTGAAACTACAGGATAATTAAAGTTCACTTGGAGCAACTATTGAAGAGCTTCCAACCAACGTTACAGTTGCCCATTCAGACTTAAAACTACAGAGATTTACTTGTCCTACGCAAGAACGGACAGGGCAGACACAGGTAGCTGGGTAGTGGTACATCACGAGGAATGCGGAAAGAAGAAGAAGAAAAAAGGTAACCTTACCAATTTTTAAAACAATTTCATCTTCCACATCTACTGCGAGCATTCTTGCCTAAACTAACTTCATGGAGTTGAGCCCTTCTTAAGACGCAGCCAACTGAGCAGCTACTCAAAAACTTCCCAGCATTTTATGGAACCTGAAGGTTCTTTAACGTGTTCACGAGAGCCCTCCACTGGTCCCCATCCTGGGCCAGATCGATCTAGACCATACTTCCCCATCCTATCTCTCTAAGATCCATTTTAATATTGTCCATCCACCTACATCTTCGTCTTCCTAGTGGGCTCTTTCCTTCTGACTTTCCCGCCAATATCCTACATGCATTCCTCTCCTCCTCCATTCGTGCTACATGCCCTGCTCATCTCACCCTCCTTAAGGGAGCGTTATCCCTACAAATAGCAACCTTTAAATAGTTAAAATTTCAATCATCGCCAAAATGATATTTTGATGTGATACGACATTTTCCCCAGTAACTGCAACACAGGTGGTTCAACGGCTGGTAAGAAGGCGATATGTAGTGGGGAAACCTCTATACACTAGCACTCAATTCTGTCACTTTCGAGACTCGTTTCCAATGTATACTTTGTAGGGAGGTACGTCGTCCTCGCTTTAACACTTCTAATATTTATACTGAACATTCTCACATCACGGCAAGAAAATTTCTTGTGTATATAGACTTACCAATTACCATCTATTTTGTTGGTTATTTCATCAACTGTCTGATGCTCGGCAACTGAATATCCAAAATAAGAACCAGGGACATCACCCAATTTGATAACAGGTAGACGTGATTCGAGATTAAATGTCAACACACTGTCAAAATAAAGTTGCACTAAGGCCACAAACCACAATACCACGTAAGACGCCATTCTTGCAGTACTGAGTTGTCTCATTTACTCTCTTTCTCGACTAAAACTCATGGGTAAATATGACGTGTAGTATCAATTAAAATTATGATACAAAACACCATTACCCAAATTCGAGAGCTCTAACCAACCTTTCCGACCACTAACAACATTCGACTGACCTGAACCCAACAAACTTAAACTGCACTGCTGCCTCCTGTGGTGAATATCGTACATCCGTCAATTAGCCTGTGATCACTTGAACAGAATTACTCGCCACTGCCACATCCGTCGCGATATCTATAGGGAAACTGGTGAACCACGTAGGGATCGGCTTCTCACGTGGGATGCTAATCCCGCCATCTGTATACATCGGCATACATTGTCCTGTAGGTCAATCTGGAGCAGATATCGAAAGCACAATCGGTAAGAATGTTGATTTGCTGTTCTGGGCATATCTGCCCCTTTACCAAACAATAGAATCATATATTTTCGAGCTTAAAATGTTAATGTTAATTCAGGTCTGGAATTTCAAGTTGATAAGGATGAATTAAAACGTTTTTCATAAACATATTTAACCTCACATTATTATTCCACCTTCTTAAGCGTTTCAGGTTAATGTTACACATTTCCTCATCTTGGTCATCTGTTGCTGTTATTAGTATTTGTTAGTAACGTGCTAGGTGTAATTAGCATAGTTCGAAATGAGCCTAACCTAAAGCTATTCCCAACAAAAATCTTAACCTATAATCTTAGTTTAAAAAGGAAATTATATGAGTGTTAGGTTATATTATGTTAGAATCTTTTTACAAATATTATGTTTTTGGACACTATCCATCGTCTTGTCAATCTTTCTAAAAACCGTTTCTTTTTATTATAAGAGTGTTAAGTTATATTAGCTTAGTATCTTTTTACAAGTATTATGTTTCTGGACACTATCCATTGTCTTGTCAATGTTTCTAAAAAAACGTCCTGTTTCTTTTTAAAAACACAACGTTTCAGAGACTGGATTCTGTCCCCGTCCTCAGGAACAACCTACTCAGTTGGGTCCAGTAGATCGACCTAGACAAAACATGTAGCGTCAACAGCAAAATAAATATTGATACAGTGGCGTCTATTTTATTCTTAAGGAATACTGTTGTGTAGACTGTCCCCATTATACACTTTAATATATCCTGAAAGTTTATAGGGTGTGTTAGTTTAATTGATGTAATGGAAGTTTTGTCTTTGGTCTAAGTCAGGTCAGAGCAAGAACATTCATTTTCATGCACCCATGTACCTATCAGCTATCACTCATCTGCGTGGCTTCCCCCATATTTGCCAGTGTTCTCTTGTATTCTGGGCATCAACTGTGTGGCCTGATTTTCTATTGGTTCTGGGGGGAAGTGAATAATGTAGGTATGATGGGGTAACAGGCAAACAACTGTAACCCACCCCATCTGTGTTCATTCTTTCCCTGACCTGAGTGTTGTATGAGTACATCAAATATGAATTTTGTGACAAGTATCTCAATAATGTCACTTGAGAGAAGCCAAAAATATATCTGGTCACTGTTTTGTATGATTATTCCTTAATTTATGTCAATTATTAAAATTAGTAGTGATAAAGTATTTAATGTAATGTACCACAACATATTAAGGATATATCGAGGGACACAATGAGTTTTGAGGTACAATTAAAACAATTTTTATCGTCCATGATATGTATGTATTGACCGTCTTCTAGTGCACACAGTCTCACATGTCACTTCACTACATGTTTCGGCATCCCTGTGCCATCCTCAGGTGCATTATTTACATTAAACTATTGCACTGCTCGCCATCATGTGTCGTTTATAAAATTATTTAAAATGTATATTCTTCATGTACTATAATAAAATTTATATATATTAAAATTTGTTAAGATTTATCATCTTATACGTCTTATTTCAAACTCGCATATTATATTATTCTTCCACCACGGGAGTCGTTCTTCCTATATTTTGTGTATACTGTGTCTTGTGATGTGTCCTTTGGCTGCAATGCACAGAATTTATGGAAGGTGAACAAATGAATAGAAATAGGAAAATAGAAAGCCACTGTATGCAATGTGACCCATCCCTTGAGCACTTAATGTGAGTATTCATGGGACTAATTTAGAACATAAAGTAACTGTTCTCTAATGTACAAGCATAACATTACTCCTCAATTTTAGGTACACCATTAAGGTACTGCCATCAGTTTTAATATGTTCAAATTCAACTTTCATGACCCTGATGAAACAGATGGTAGTGCAGTTTCAGATGGAACCAGACAAGGTTGGTAATTGTGTTGTATCTAGCTGAAAATATGTTAGTGTAATAAGTGAAACTGTGAGACACTTGACACATTGTGTTACTCCAGAAATATTACTCCATTTGTGTTTGACACAGAGGGTAACAATGCAAGCACAGGACCATCGCAGTGGCTGACAGCGAACGAAATATTTCCATCTTCCGAACTCATTGAGCGGTATAAGTCTGTCTGCACATTTCCATGTGGGAAATACCACCTGAAGCATATTCCATTTGATGAAGCTATGAAGGACTTATCTGAGATCACCACAGGGGAATTCATTGCAGAAGCTGAATTACTTCATTCAGATCTTCTTCCAGGAAAGTATGAAGGTTCGTATATTGAATATTTTTAATTTCTGTGAGATCTGAGACTCTCGCAGCAGTAATTATGTAGACTGCTGTCTTAGGGGATATGATACCCTGTAGTCTGATAAGACATCTACCATTTCAGAGGAACCTGCAAAGCCACGCAAGAAGAAACAGACAGAAATGCTCCCATTAATTTGTTTTTCAGAGTAAATCAGATTGAAGGGGTGGGCATTAAAAGATCCTTGATCTGTCACCATCTACAATCTAATATCCCCTTTTCAAGTGAAGCATAATACATTGCTCAGTGGGACCTTCGGATAGCCACTTTGTCAGTCTCCTAACTAGGGCAGAACCTCAGAGTTTATCAAACATATATGACGTTGTTTCATCTCTGTAACAATTCCTTCTTGGTGGAACTATTTAATAGTTCTGATAACTATCCTCTCAAGTGACAGTGTCCTCTTTGATTCACTCTTAGCTCTAGTACTTGTACCTCTTTTTTATATCACTGAGTTCTACTCTTCTGTCCTGGAGACGGAGGCAGTCATTCCTCCAGAATGTCACGTTGAAGTTAAGGTAGAAAGAAACATTTTAATGCCAAGGTGCAGCTTCACTTCCAGGACTGTTCATGTGGAATATGTAGTGGGCAGAGTGCCACCAAAGTAGTTACTTCTTGGAGTTGTTTGCATTTCACTAATGCTCCATGCCTTTCCCATGCCTAAGGTGTGTTGGGCTTGACCGACCAGTATGTATTACAACTGACAGAATAATCTTGGTAATACCACAAATATGGGGGGACACTGTAGTGTAGTTGGTTGAGGCACTATGCTACAAGGCAGAATGTAGGAGGTTTGATGAGATCCCTGAAATTATCAATTGATCTAATCCTTCCAGTCACACTATGGCCCTGGGGTTGACTCGGCCTGTAACAGAAATGAGTACCAGGAATCTTCCTGGGGGTAAAGGGTGGCCGGCGCATAAGGATAACAATCTCACAGCCATCTATAAGCCAATTGTGTAGAAAATGTGGGAGCCTTGACATCTCACAACCCTATGGGCCTCTAATACAAGTATGAATGCAGTCAAAAGGGATTATGTGTTGGCAGGGGGCCTTAAGATCTGGGAGTGCACCAGAGATTTGGCAGACTTTATGATACGTGAAGGAATTGACTTAACTGGCAAACATGTTCTGGACCTTGGCTGTGGAACTGGTCTCTTGGGAATACTGGCCATGCACCTTGGAGCCGAGTCTGTTCATTTCCAAGACTATGTGAGTAAACGTTGTATGGGGATGGGAAGCACACGTAAAATTGCACAAGCATTTATTTTCAAGCATCTAATACAACTTGTCATAATTAAATATTATAAGTAGCACTGTCATCTGGGATATTACACCATGTACTCTGGGAGAGATTCTTCCCAGCATTTCAGAGGAACAGAATGCATCCATCTTCAGAATCAAAAATAAACCAAGGATGCAAGCAGTAAGCAGAGTAAACTGAGCATGAAAAGAAAAACCAATATGGCTCTCTCTGCTTGCCTGGCTTACTTTTCAACCCTGAAGATGGAGGTAGCATGTACCTTCAAAACGTTAGTAGACTTCTACCAGACTACACGGCGTCACATCACAGACGACAGTAATCTTCCCAGCCATTACCATGAGAACCTCAAATGTAAGAAAGTTCATATACTCTGTGAACCATTATAGGGGCTCTTAAATCTTCTGACACATGGAAGTCTGTGCACTGCAAGAGACACTGAACTCGAGTCACTCTCTTTTACAATGGAACACCCTACATTTTGGGAGCCAGGTACAGAGAGAGAGAGAGAGAGAGATACAGACAAGGGTCTTTTTTATATTTCTTGCAAATTTACAGTCTACTCTATAGTAACAATATGAGTAATAAGTAAATGGTTTAAAATTTGAAGGCTTGCGATGGGTACAATTCATTAATGGTTCTCTGTGTGGTTACACATCATCGAGGTCTTCTGGCCAGATTTTCTTCAGTCTTCTTTTTTGTAAGGGTTGGATGAATAGGTCACTTATGAGTTGGTTTACATGCTCTGTTGTTTGGTTTTTGTATTTGTTTATGTTTGACTTAATTACATCTTGCATTAATGGTACTTTGAAGTCTTCATGTAAAGTTTGGTTAGAGACATACCACAGTGTTCCAGATATCATATGGAATGTTTTAGATTGGAATGACTGGAGTATTTTGGTATTTGATGGTTTACTACAAGCCCACAGTTCTATACCATATGCCCAAATTGGTTTGAGTATGTATTTGTAAATGTTTAGTTTATTTTCCAGAGATGATTTGGACTTACGGTTAATAGACAGTACATATTTTTTATTTTTAGATCAGGTTGGCGTCTCTTTGCTTTTATGTGCGTTTTCCAGGTCAGCTTCTCATCTAGGTAGAGTCTGAGGTATCTGACCTCTGTTTTTACTGGTATAGGGTCATTGTTTATGTTGCTTTTTTTTTGTAGTAAATATTATTTGGACTGATTTGTTGGTATTAACACATGTCTTCCATTGTTGTAACCATATATAAAGAGTATCGAGATGGTACTGCAGCTTTTCAGATGCTCTTCTAGGATCTAGATCTGATGTTAGTATGGTATCGTCTGCAAATGTGACAATTAAGATATTGTCAGTTTTTGGTAGGTCAGCAGTAAATATTAAGTAGAGGAATGGTCCAAGCACGCTACCTTGGGGAACTCCTGATTTTATGGGTTTATAATCAGAGAGGTCATCGTCTAATTTCACTTGAAAGTATCGGTCATGTAAATAAGATTTCAAAATAATGTAGAATCGTTCAGGTAAGTACGTATGTTTTTAATTTGTATAGGGGTCCCACATGCCAGACCTTGTCAAAGGCTTGTTGTACGTCTAGAAATACTGAAGCACAGTTCTCTCTTGCTTCAAAACTGGTTTTAATGTTATTGATAATTCGATGGCATTGCTGGATTGTTGAGTGTTTTCTTTGGAACCCAAATTGATGGTCATTTAGTGGTACTGCTTCTTCAGTTCTCTTAAGAAGCCTTTCAAAGATTTTGGACATTATTGGTAGTAGACTTATCGGTCTATAAGAGTTTGTTTCAGTTGGGGGCTACCATTAAGACTTGTGCTAGTTTCCACTGAATAGGATAATATCCAAGTCTTAACATACTATGGTATATAGTGATCAATAAGACTACTGTTTTTTGTGGTAGATTCTTCAGCATGTCTCAGACTATCAAATCATGTCCAGGTGCCTTGCGAGGATTTAATAGTTTTATTTCTTGAAGTACTTCTGTCGGTGAGAAGGCTTTTATTGGAAGTGATAACTGGTAGGGAGCATGTAGGAAGTCTTCAATGACAAGTTAAAGCATGAGTAAGCCCACGCGTGTGGGTTATTTAAGGATGCTTGTGGTATCAAGACTATATGGTGTAGGATGGTAGGATAAATGAATGATGAATTGGAAAGGATTCAGAAGGAAGCAGTCATGTCCTAATCAAGGCACTATCCTGGCATTTGCATGGAAGGACTGAGGAAACCATTAAAAACTTCAGTGACAATAGTAAGGCTCAGATTCAAACCAAACGCCTCCCAAAAACAAGTACAGAGCATACCCTATAGATCAACCTTTTCAGTACTAAGTTTCAAACAGATCTGCTGCCTCCAGCTTCCCAGCAAAAGAGTAGATAACCAACTAACTTCATGGAGCTGAGCCCTTCTTGAAAAGCTGCCAATCACACAGCTACTCAATAACTTCCCAACATTTTATGGAACCCGAAGGTTCATTACTGTGTTCACAAGAGTCCTCCACTGGTCCCTATCCTGAGCCAGATCAATCCAGTCCATACCATCCCATCCTATCTCTCTAAGAACCATTTCAATATTATCACCCACTTATGTCTTAGTCGTCCTAGTGGTCTCTTTCCTTCTGGCTTCCCCTGTATGCATTCCTTTTGTCCCCATTCATCCTCCTTGACTTGATCATTCTAATTATGCTTGGTGAACAGTACAAGTTACGAAGCTCCTCATTATGCATCTTTCTCCAACCTCCTGTCACCTTCAGTCCAAATATTCCCCTCAGCACCCTGTTCTCAAACACCTTCAGTTTATGTTCCTCCCTTAATGTCAGAGACCAAGTTTGACACCCATACAGAACCACAGGCAAAATTATAGTTTTGTATATTCTAATTTTTACGTTTTTAGAAAGCATAAGGGTAGATAGGTACTGAAATGTCAGACATTGGAGAAAGCCAGCTTCAGTTTCGGTTTGTCCACCACAAATCCCATGTGGACTGATCTAGGGTTGCCGCTGTAAAAAGCCAGAGACTAGCTACCTGAAGGACTCTGTCCATTGCCTTAGTTGTGGTTTTCAGGATGAGGAATCTAGGAACCTAGAGAAAAACACCACAACAGAAGTTAACAACATAATTATTACACAGGCAGCCAGATTTCATTATTTTGAAAGTGAAATAAACTAATATGGGAAAATTTACAGAGACATTAATAGAAAAATACAAAATAGTTCTAATGTTATCAAATTATAAAATGAATACAATGGATCCCCAATTTAATGATTTCTTTCATTTAATGCCTAATTTCAAAGATTCCAAGTCAATAACTGCTTTCTTTGTTTCATATTCTCCCCAACTTATTGTTCAAATTCAGTGCTTCCAAAGAAACTTCAAATTGGGGTTTCACTGTATTACAAAACAGACATATGCCAAAACAACAATATATAAATTATATTTTAAGTTGAAATTAACATATAACACTGAAACATGGACCCTCAAAATGATAAATAAAACTAAAATCCCACCACTGGATATGAAATTCTTGAGTAGTCGTGAGGAGGAAACAAGAAAGGACAGAATTAAAAATGAAAAGTTTTAGAGAAGTTGGAATTCAAAATTTGTTAACAGAATTACGAAGCAATTATAATAGTGAGGCCAGGACAGCCCAGCTGGTATAGTGATGGGTTGGATGAACAAGGAATCATGGCTCAACTGCCTATAAGAATAACAGACAATGTCCAGACTGGCTCTGGGGTCAACCCAGCCCCCTATCCAATGGTTACGGGGGACTGTCCCCCCCCCCCCAGGAGGGGAACCCAGGTGGGGCACGAAGCTGACCACTCACCTCTACCTAGTGCCATGGATATCAGTGTGTGGAGCTATACCTCCACTTCCCACCCACCTTCATGGCATGGTGCTTAATTAAGCATAAGGACAATTTCACAATTCATGGGAAGTTATCATGAAAAAATGAAAGCTCTGACAAGAAATTTAAAAGGAGAGATTGTGAGAGGAGACTTAGTGTCCATGGACCTATTGAGTCTCCTGACACATACATGACCCAGATGTATCTGCTATGTCCCTTGAGATCTAAATGCCCCATTCCAGTCCTTTTGTTAAAACCAAACTTGAAGAGGTTACAGCACTGAAAGCACAGAAACTGCATTCCAAAAATATTGCATGCAAACAGTTTAAAATAAAATATGTATGTTTCTAAAACTTCAACAGGTATATACTTTATATAATTCAAATTTTAATGTACAGTCACAGCCTTTGTATAACTGTTCACATGTCTTGCAGAATGCATCAGTCATCAGGGCTGCCACAATACCTAATGTGATGTTGAACACGTCACAGCTGCGGCAGGATGGAACTATGCCTTCTGCTAGATTCTTCTCAGGAGACTGGAAAGATTTTGCTGATCTCTTCAGTACCGAGCTTTTGGCAAATAACAAATATGACTGCATCTTGACTTCTGAAACAATATATAACCCTGACAGCCACCAAAAACTTCTATCTGTATTCAACGCATGCCTTGGGACGTGTGGAGTAATGTATCCTTTGAAGCTTTATTTGTGACATGTTGCTCCTCCTCATAAACCCTCATAACAAAGGACACAGTGTTCCCCCTACCCACACCCCTCATGTTACAAATGTTTGTGTTACATAATTTTCTTAATTATAAAACTTGGCCATAAAATCCATGATAAATTTGCCCCTATGGAAATTTGGGATTAATAATTAAATTTTCTTTACATACAAAGTGCAAAACAACAACTAATTTGTTTTAAATATCTATTGTTAAAAAGTCCTAAACAGAAGTGTATAAAATGTTACTAATGAGTAGGGATCCGATTTTTGTGCCCTAATAATCTCTTAAATATGATACATGGAAAACTTCCAAAATACGGATATAAAAAATTCATACCAACTATTAAAATTGATTTTACATTATTTTAAGACCAACAAATAACATTTAAGTTAATACTATGTAATCACTGAATGATTCACTTGTAATGAAAAGCTATACTTAAAAACAAATCATACAACACAGCCAATTCTTTCATTGCAATTTAAACCAATGGTACTCACATTTAGCTCTCCAAGCTTTCAGATTCTCTTCTGTTGCAGTTCACAATTACTAAATGTTTTAGGTTTTCCATAGTTGGTCGTCTCATGTTGTCTCGTAAGATGTCCTTTTGCAGGAAAAACTACTTTCCATCTCACAGGATCTTAAGGGCGCATGTACAAAAACCGCTATTTGCCCCACTATTAGTGATTTTTTACTTGGCAGCTCAGTGAATTTACTAGCTAAAATTTCTTCAGTTTCACAAATTTGTTCATATCCTGGGTTTTTTAAAGAATGCTGTGTACTTTTTCCTTTACTACTTCACCAACTCTTCCAGGAACTGAATTCAAGTTGGAAACAGTGGTCCTGGAATAACTTAACAATTGATATAAAGTAGTATTGCTACTGCTTGCCTCCAGTGAGGAAATGACAGATGGAAGATGAGAGAAGTGAGCAATATATACTCGTATATAGGAAAGATTAGTTTGTAGTTCTGCATTTTTTTTAGTACATCTTGGGCAATTTGAACTGATGCTGCACTTTTGGGATCAAATGTATTCACAACATTCCTAAATGTTCCTAAATGTTCGGTATAATAACTCACTGCATACAGCCACGTGCCCCAGCACGTTAAAATTCGTTCTGGCAGAAGTGAAACGCTCGGTGCTACTGCTTTAAAGGCTTCTTTTCTATATGGTGCTTTAATAAATACCTTCTTCACAGAAGACACAAACTTTTCAACAGGTGAAAAATTTGCACGAATTGTTTCATTGATTGATTCCCACATAAAATTATCTTGAATCTTATCTGTTTTCAAGTGTAAGATCGTAACACTGCTTCACGTAATTTTTGCATTCATGAGATTCATCCAGCACTTTGCACTGTATATACTTCTATGAAGTTTCTCAGAGTAGGACTGGTTAGTTTCCATACTGGAACATCTGCCGCTAAAAAGGCTTTGCACACGTCAAAGGAGAATTGTTAAAAACTATTATTAGAAAATTCACTAAGCAATTTTTGAACAGGAGCACTTTTCATGGATTAAGTTTTAATATTCTCTTTGTGTGTATTAGCATTTCAATACTGAAGCACTTGAAACCGTTCTTCACAACTGTTTCTCTTCACACTCTTGGCAATAAAGAATTTTGTTATACATAGTTATCATCTCTCCTTTGAACTCCCGCTGATATGGCTGTAATTTAGTTTTCTGACTTACTTTCACTTTCTGTACGACTACAAAACGCTAAACAAACTTAACCATGGACTAGTGACCACTAATATGAATGACCCCCAGCTTCTTGGAAAATATTATGCTTATTCATAAAACAGGAAAAATGTGCATTTATATGCTCCATCAAACCATGTCCAAAATTTAAGAAATGAAGCAATTCATACACATGTCAAAATGAGCAAACTTCTTGGTTGCAAGAAAGAAATATGCATTTGCATTGAAATCTGGTCCCTGCTAATGAGCCTGTTAACCCGTTGCCGTGGTTCGACGTGTATGTTTCGTCAGGGATTTAAATCGTCTGGGGGGGGTTCGACGTGTATGTTTCGTCCAGCTGCACACCTATGTTATAACGCCCATAATAATTGATGGTTTTGCTGTAGATTGTTAGATTTTTCGCTGGCCTGTTGTCAGTAGAACAGAGTATAAATAAGACACGACTTTATCTGTGCCAAGTCATCGTTACATATGCCTGTCTTGCAGCAAAGTTCCTGTGGCTCTGGCGAGCGGTTTCTAAGTTGTACTGTAATGGAAGGCGTGTTTTCTTTGCTATGAAGATATAAACAGCAGAGACGTGATATGTGCTGTGTTTATAATTATCATATTGCCCTGAGATGGCCACACTAACACACTCAATTGCAATTCTTAGAATAGAGCAGACATTTA
>NW_019745102.1:414420-440618 GCF_002891405.2 Cryptotermes secundus | reverse complement strand
GTTTGGTGAATGTGAGCCAGCGCTGTGTTTAGACTAATGCTTCAAGGCGTCACCTGCTTGCATTGCCGAGATACCGGGTGCTCATATTATAAGGCAAGGTTATAAAACCATCTTTTAAGATCATTTTAGTGAAAGTTTCATCCTTCAAGGCGTACCATTCACTGCTCAAATACTAAACAACCTGCTTCCATGGCCGAGATACAGGGCGCCCATATTATAAGGTAAGGTTATAAAACCACCATTTAAGATCATTTTAGTGAAAGTTTCATGTTCCTATCTCATATAATTTAAGAACAATGATGAATAAATCATTTTCGAGCAAAATTTAAATGGCCGGCTGAATATATTACCGCCGGAGAGACGGCCGCGGAATTTAAATCACCGCGCAAAAGGGTTAAAGAACTGCCAGCTAAAATATGAAATGGGAAATGTTTTATAAAAAGGGCTAATTAGGGGCCGGATGAGTAACTGTAAGTTGAAAAGCAATTAGAATCCATTTATCTATAATCCGTCTAAATTGCAACACTTTTTATTTTACACTTCAATACACTCTCTAACACTACGTGTTTCGGCCTCAAACGGCCATCTTCAGGTGTTTTTTTTTTACAGATATTCAATTAAGATTGTGTCAAAATTGTGTTGAAACTGCCACACTATTTCACTGTTCCAATTCATTTTAAAAAAACCACACGCTGTAGTCTTCTTTTTAATTAAAATAATATAAAATTCTTCCATAATTTGTTACTTATTGTTTTGCTTCACTCAGGGTGTCATCATTTCTGTAAAAAATAAGATGTTTTCCTTGGCAGCTTGTTCCTCATGTTAGTTATCTGTAATTTATAAAATAAAAAGTGTTGAAATTTAGATGGATTATAGACAAATGGACGCTAATGTGAACAACTGCAACAGGATGCTGAAATACGGAAAGCAATTAGAACGCAACAGCCTGGAAAATACAAAAAAAAATCTAAGTTGACTCCCCCCTCCCAATCCAAAAATGCTTCCATGCCTACTGCCTCTCTCAAACCTCAACTGTTCATAAATCTCCCAACCCATTTATCCATTTCTGTCCCCACCTATCTGCCCTCCCATATCTTCCCCCATCCTCACCCTTCCCTCCATGTCTACTCCCATCTCGTTACTCATCCCCAGCAGCAGCTACACGGGCTTAGTTGGAAGTGGAAGAGATGCGAATGACACACCGCACTAGCATCTTCTAGTCATCGGTTCCATTTTATATGATTCATACAGTGCTAGGCCACAGGCTGAATGGCTGAAGAATTGGAGTTCAATCCTGAGTAGAGGCAAGAAATTTGTATCTACTCCACAGCATCCAGACCAGCTCTGGGGCCCACCCATCCTCCTATCCAACAGGTTCCAGGGTCTCTTAACTTAGAGGTGAAGCCACTGGCGTGTCATGCTCACCACTCACCTCTACCTACTGTCAAGACAAAGAGATCATGGATTTCCTCCACTCCCCCACACATCATCTTGGCATTATATTTATTTAATTAAACACATGGAAAACTTAACTTTATGGGTCAATGAATGAAAAGTGTCCAATCTTTTCTTTCTTCCCAGTCTTTTCAATTCCTTGCCAGCTCTTTCTTCTGTTCCTGACGTCTTCCAATATTCTGGGTTGTCCCACAGGTCTATTCATTAAATTTTTAATGTAAACCATACACATGACAAATGTGTCACCTTAATGTAAATACAGATATCTGGCAGCCAAGGTGTGTTACTTTGGTGTCGGGGGTGGCATCAGACAATTTCAAACTTTGCTAACTGATGATTCCTCATTCCAAAGCAAAGTTTGTTGGACATGTTCTCAAGGTTGTATACTATGCATCATAAATCAGCATATTCACAGTCTGCAATAAAATTAGCTGTTCTTATTGTTCAGAAAGTCAGTATATTGGGTAGCTATCAAAATGGTAAACACGAATGTATCTACAGATTTGACGTAAGCTCATGTAAGTTTTATAGAACATATCTAATTATGTGTATACAGAGATTTATTTGGTTCAACTCTTTCATTATACAGAAGAATATTTTCTGTTTGTAATAATAAATATAGGCATTTTTACATTCATATTACTTGCCCTTTGAAAGTGGTGGATGAAGCTACAGTTGAATTTGTGAATTTGATAGAATGGCCACCAAGTTCCCCAGGTTATATCCATTAGATTACCATGTCTGGAATGAAAAATGGTTAGTGCACAAGAACTTGGGAACAGTTTCAGTCCCTGAAGTCAATGTAACAAAGAACTCAAAATGTGTGGCACCTTATATCATAAGATAATATTTGATCAGCCATCAAGCTTTGGGAAAGACAGATTTCAATGGTATTTTGTGAAAACCAGGGTCCCACTCAACATAAGTGCTGATAAAATACATGACTGAATTATAAATAAAATGATCACAGTGGAAAATAATTTTCAGTGTACCAAACAACAAGATTACTGGATTTCAAACAAAACATTCTAATTTTTTTAGTAAAATTATTTATTCAAGAGATTTACAGTACATTTTATGTATAGTCACTGACCAAAACCCACAAATGTTCAACTACATGCTGGGACCAGGGCAAGCGGTAACAGAGTTACATCTTTCACTGCCTACAGACATAAGAATTCATTTTTACTGGAAGGAACTAAAATAATTAGATTAAATTTGTAATCTTTGGAGGGGAGGAGCTGGTACTGTAAATCATTTCAGATTACAGAGGCTCCACTGTAACTTTTTTTCTGCAGTCAGATATGTTCTATGCAACACATATGAATTTCATTCAAATCTGTTAGAAAAATAAATGCTATCCCTGTGAAAGGCCATAGAGGCCCATAGGGTTGTGAGATGCTGTGGCCACATTTTCTAGACAGCTGGCTCACAGATGGTGGTGAGGTAGTCAGCCTCACACGCTGGCGACCCTTTACCACCAGGAAGATTCCTGGTACTCATTTCTGTTAAGAGACTGAATTGACCCCAGGGCCACAGTGCAGCTGGAAGGATTAGGTCATCTGAAAAATCCAATGACCTCATTGGGAAACAAGCCTACAACCTTCCAGTTTGCAGCATAGTGCCTCAACCAACTACACTACTGTGTGCCCCCTATTCAAATCTGTAGTCACTCATTTTATCATTTGTTTTACAAATGTCATTTTTGCACGATGCAGTTTTGAAAATATTCTGTGCCATTCTTAAGGTCATTTCTATTTCAGGTGTTCAGAGGGAGATCCTAAAAATAACCTTTTAAAATGCAGCATTTTGTGGTTAAGATACACGCTAAGAATGGAGAGATTATGGTGCACCAAACACAAGGCTGTGTAGTGTGATGCAGTATTCAGGAGTGTGCCCAGAAGATATGAAAAACATGAATTACCCATAAGTATTCATTAATATTGCTGAGAAGAAACACATCAAGATCAGTAAGGACTGTGATCAGAAGACTGATACTTGAATATGACTGTCATTATGTGAAAAAATAACTTTCAATTTCATATTTATTCTCTGATACTAGAATCAAAACATTAAACCAACTATATCCAGGGAGCGAAGCCTTCTTGGGAAGCTGAGAAGAATCCAGTTCATAACCTTTCACCCCACTGTCTTTAATATCCATTTTAATATTATCCTGCCATGTACTTGTGTAACAAACATTACGACTGATTAGTCAGTGTGCCTGCTTTATAAAGATACTGTCATGTATTTGGGGTTCCAGGAGTGACAGTAATGGGTTCTAGACTAGATGATTGGATTTACTGGCACTTCTAGTACAATAACTATAACAATCCGCAGTCAATCTTCAGCTGAACCCTTCTTCCTTGACTGCTGAGGTCTTGCTCCATTCTGCTTCTTGTTTTACGACTGACTGCAAATGACCTCAGTTGTCCCCTATAACCCTTCGGCATGTATAATGCACAGAAAACACACTGAGAACACAGTGTAGATGGAAAATGTGTTTGTGTTGCCCAGCGATGGATTGTTTACCAAGAATCTGTCTCTGTGGGCATGTGTTTACTGATATATTGCCTAGCAATGGATGCCCTATTGTCATGCACTTAAGTGGGAAGGTGTTTGTCACGCCACTGCCTAGCAATTTGTATACACGTTACGATTATCTAGTGCAGAGTTCAAGAAGGTGTGGAAATCTTTCAGATATATTAGGGACGAATTCCACTCTCAGTACTACTACTAGACTTTTGTAAAAATACAGGAAGGCAAAAAGATACAGTTGTCCCTGTCCTTAATTAATTAAGCACTATACCGTGAAGATATGTTGGGAAGTGGTGGTATAGCTCCATTATTCATGACCTCAGCACTAGATGGAGGTGATTCGTCAGCTTCATTCCCTGGGGAAACAGCCTCCAATACACATTGGATAGAAGGCTGGATGGGACATTATGCAGTACAGAAAAGTCTCTTGCCCCTACCAGGATTTGAACCCCAGCCACCCAGCACATAGCCTACTGCTATAATGACTCAGCCATTCCACTTCCTCTTGTAAGGATATGTTAAGAGACAGAAATTAACAGCGAAAAATATTAGGAGACACTGATTCCTGGTACTAACAAAATCAGTGCCATACGAACCAATGAATGAAGCTCGTTGCAGTTATTGTTGCTGGCAACGAGACTGACAGAATTTACACTGTTTATGCTGATTCTGTTCTTGGGTCTTTTCACCAAATGGATGTGGGCAGTACAGCCAATGTTTTGGAGGTATGTGCTGCCTCCATTTTCATGGTTGATGTAAGGAGAATGAGTCAGTCTTTGTGTATATATAGGTTTTGGTCCAATGGACTCATGAGGGGAAGGGTCGGCCCCTTGCTCAGTCCACGCTAATGGGGACAACAGACAGAATGTTACAAAAGGAGCCCTTTTTAGGGCCACCATGAACCCCAAGAACCACTGGCAACTGGTGTTCTCAGGCTCACTAAAATGAGTTGCTTAACTTCCTATGCTGTGGGTTCAGTGGTGTGGCCAAGGGAATGCTGTCCCTATTGGCCCACACAGGGCACCAGCTGCCCCCCCCCCCTCAATGGGTCTTCTGGACCCCAACCTATACATGAACACTGACTCATTCTACTCACTTCAATTCTGAAGACAGAGACAGCATGTACCTCCAAAATGTTGGCAACACTGCCCCCACCTGCATAGTGCAAACAGCCTACAGCAGGATCAACATCAATGAGGAACCACCACAAACACTTCAAAATCAGCATCATTATTGATTTTCTTACAATGGCTATTGTCTTACTTTTTTATCTCACAACTGAAGTTAGGGACTAGCTCTATCAATCTGAGTAGGCCTACTACCTGAGGACAGGGGCAGAGCCAGTCTCCAAAACATCAAAAGAAGAAAAGAATGATAATGTCCAAAAAGTTAATAATTTTAGTAACATACTAAAGTCAGGATCCACACAGGTGATGTGACGTATCTGAGTTAAAGGATAGCACGGTATATGAGTACAATTAGAAACTGAGGGTAAACTGGTAAGATAATGTTCAAAAGGGCGATGCCAGGTCTTACTCCTACCTTCAGTGTATATACTATCCCACATCAACATGACAGTGCTCCACACGACAACTCCTTTAGAAGTAGAATCACTGCAGCTGAGCCAATGAGATAGGACAGGACGCTTTCACAGTCAGAATGAAAGGGCCCTCTTGATTAGGCAAGAAGGTAGATGGAACAATACTGTATGTTCCGGCAGGTACATCCTCCAAGGCCAGCACTACAAAGCCTGACCTGAAACAAAATACTGCACTGCAGCACATGCTGTAAACATGTGTTGAAACACCAAATACAAGCGGCAGAATGAGGATTGGGTTCTTATGGCAGTGAATATATCTAGGATATATCACCATGTAGGTTCTTAGAGAGGAATCAGTGCTTCAGAGGAATATGCTACTTTCATCTTCAGGGTAGAAGCAAATACTGCACAAAGGACCACTGTACAAGTACAAGACTTGAGGTCATGATGATGACTATTAAGATTACAGTCTTCTGAGATGTGATGCCATTTGGTGGTGCCCCACCTAACTGCCTGCTATCCTTACTCCTTGATCCTGAAGATGGAGGCTGTAATAAGTTAACAGGCACAGTAAGAATGCAAATGCTAGTACATCATTTGACGGGATCAGGAAAATCTATTCACTAAACATCTTGCAACCATCCCACCGACTTCGGCACCCCTCAGGCCTCCGCGACTCTTCTGCATTCTGCCTCCCCAGTGGTTCTTCTGTTCTCAAGTAAGGCAGATGCAAAGGGTGCCTTGACTAGTCAACAGCCATGGATACCTATCTCTGGGAATTTGGGTTGCTTCAGTGATTGGGACGGGAAGAAATCTTCATGAGTTGGGTAATAAACTGTTAATTAAACACAGAGCAAATTTCACATTGGTCTGATTTATATTCAAAACACTGTTATTCAAATCTCAGTCATTACACACTGTAGAATTATCACCTCATACTTTAAAATATGCCATCAATCCCAAAGACATATATATAGTGGGTTCATCTGGGCATCTTTGCACCTGTACCCATCTAGAAAGATGTAAACAATTTTTATATTGGCCCTGAGACTCCCAGTTCAAGGCTATGGGTCAAAATTCAGGTACTCCATCCCCAATCAAGACGTTCTGATATCCAAGTACCCCTCTTTCTCACAGTCCCAGAGGGTTCAACCTTGGATGTGCTTAATGGCCAGGCTTAGACAATAAGCCTGTTTAGCAACTTTAATTTGTTGGGACGTAAATCTGATCCTCAAACATTCATGCTTACTGCATTATAAAATTTCACAGTTATCATAAAAGAAGTCCTCCTTTTGTTTGTAGCAAATCCTTTTTGCCTCAGTTCATTTCTTAACCACTAAAAGTATAAGTGTCTGCAATTTGGTTCCTGATCTGAAAGGTCCACCCTACATGACAACAAATCCACATTTATGGTGAGTTAAACTATATACCTCTCACCCTTTGCTTCATATTGTGTCTGTTTACAGTATCAGACATCCCTATTATAGCTGAACATGAAAAACACAAGAAACATGCCCGTATCCAAGAGAAACCCTTAAAGCTGTAATAATAATAGTGGATATAATAAATTAATTACAATTTGACAAAACATCATTAATACCGGAATGACTACAAATGGTGCCGAAGCCTACCTACTTTCATCTTCATGAGAAACAAAGTTTCTATCATACATGGTAATAAATGCTTTCATGCAGGGATGGTATGATTACAAGCTGCTTACCTAAATGGCCCTGAATGTTTCCTCTTGAAAGCACCAGGTGCATTCTGGTCATTGACCACAACACAAATAATCTCTAGACCAATCTGGTACAATTTGGGGCCCCTGAGATCCAACAAAACCTGGTTATTATTATGTGATGACTCCAATTTCATTTGGTAACAAGGGTTGTTGACGTGTGTGGGGTGGTTGGCACAGCCACCTGCTGTCACACCTTTCCACTGGCCATCTGTAACCTAATAAACAGAAGTGTGATGTAGTTTCTGGGTATTAAAAATAAATAATAATTTCTGCTGTCACAAATGTTTGCAGCTGTTCACAGGAAAATACAATGAAGTAACATGAGTCCTGGCAGGATGTCCAGCGTATATATCTTGTGTTGAAGGGGCACTGGGACAAATTTAAAAACCTAATACACAAATTAATGTACCTTCACAGAAGTTTCTAGTTCCATAATGACAGAAAGAATTCTAATATGTGGCTTACCTTCTGTGTATATTCATACGGGCTACTTATCTTCGCCAATGTGAAGGGGCATGTTGCATAGGCACGCAAGGTATAGAAAATTGTGTTTGTTTTCTCATACTGTGATATAACGAGTGTGTAGCGATGCGAACTGCTCTCGTTCAGGATAATCTTGCATAAGTAGTGTGGGCTGTTGATACGAACACCATCAATAAAGGGTGCTGGATCATCTGCAAGTACACTAAGTTGGATTTAGTGGCACATTTTCCTGTCCTCTTTTAAAGTATCATTCTCTTACTGTACATTGGTTCCTTTAATCTGAGACCAGAGTGATAAGATAAATGGAGGAATGATTGTCTTTCTAATTCAGTTTTGTCGAGTTCATGTTTCACAAGGATGACCTGCATCTCTTCTGACTTCTGGACTAGAGTAAAGAAATTTATTACTTCCTCTTTCTTATGTCCAGATAGTCTCCTCACCACTAACAAACATCTTCAATCTAAATTCAATGAACATGTTCCATTCAGGCTACTAATATTCCAAGCTCCAAATCTTCTGTCCTTTCATGCTCCCTGTAGCCATCTTTCAAAAAGCTAGTTTTTTCACAAGAGGAGTGGTTAGCCCTATGCTAAGGACCACCCCTTGTCTGATGTTAACATATTTTAGCTACCAGACATATTACACACTTACAAGGATAATAAACACGTCGACCATCATTCTTATACACCAGAACTGTGATATATTCGCGATTCTCCCTGAAGTCATCTATCTGTGTGATATGTCGCGTGAGTAGGATCCACACAGCACCAGACGCACCAGGCTTCACCTCCATTCGAAACTGTGGGTTTTCACCGATGTTATATGCGTCTTTAATGGGACCCGTTCCTGCACTCCAAGACCTTAAAAAATACAAGAATCATGAACAATATTGTCATCTGGAACGTAATATTGTGTAGTCTAGTGCATATTATGAACATTTCAGAGTAACCTGCTGCTTCCATCTTCAGGATACATGAGTAGGGGGTGTAGAAAAAAATGGTACAGATATAGGACAAGGGAGGACCAGGACTGGGACCCTGAGCAAACCAATGAGAATAAGAACACTGAAAGAAATATTTGGCCCTTGATTGGGATAAAGCAGGTGAGTGAACCAATGTGAGATAGGTAAGTAAGGAGAACACAACAAGGGAACAGTGGTCCTTCGATGGGCACAGAAAGTTGGAGACAACAAAAACAATGATATAGGTAGATTCAGAGGATATAAAGGTGGGGAAACAATGGGGGGGGGAGAAACAGAGCCTGCAGGTTTGTATGTTTGCATTTACAATTATTGTGTGCACATATTTTAAGTGCATGGATTATTTTAGTGTTATCAGTAGGCAGACTATACAGTGTAACACAGTAGATGACAGATGTATACTGAATTAGGAGGAATAAGGAAGAAAGTGAGCTTCACCCACCTGACATATTATCCTAGCATTTGCCTGGAGGGACTAATGAAAACCATGAAAGATCTCAGTCCAGATTCAAACCAAACACCTCCTACATATGAGTCCACTGCAATACCACCATTACTACTATGCTAACCTAGTCAGTATGGCTTGCAAATTTATGGTATAAAGGAAACCAAATTTTTTGTTATGCTACATAATTTTCATTTCCCTAATATTACAGTTTTCTCAATTTTACATTTCTACCTGGTGATCCCTAAAATAAAATTGAAATTTCACTGTACGCATAACAATCACAAGATGAATATGAATTTACAACTTACTGGTGAATGCAATATGTATATGAGAAGAGTCCTGGGTTCCAGTTCAGATAGAAGACATCATAGAACCTCAGGATAGAATCATAATCAATCCAGAATACTCCATTGTCAAACATGGCAGCACTAGTAGGATCAAAATTTAAAGTCTGGCGTAACTCTGGGGTCCAATGCTTCGTATCCAGCTCAGAATAGTTACCTCTCCATCGCACATGTGACCACGGGTTCTTCAACTGCAGAAGCCGCACACCCTATGCGCAGAGAGCATGACATTCATAATACAGACTCAGACCCAAATAAATATTCTTGTGTACCTAAAACAGTTTGAATAATACCCCTTCACCATTACAGCTGCAAGTACCACCAAAAGCAGTGACAGTGCTGTAACGGCAATCTCTTATTTTGGGATATTTCAAAGGAGGAAAGAAAAGAACAAGTTGCAAAATGCATGCATTATATAATTCTAGCGAGTCTGCTCTGTTAGTGACTCCACATTTCTCAAGTACCAAAATGGCAGCATAAAAATTAATTTTAATTTGGGGGGAAGGCCATTTTATGACACTTTCGGTATCGCAGACTGCACAGCATAAACAGTACCTTCATTCATATGTTTTGCATGTCTCTACTTGGACAAATGTACACAGTATAAAACAGAAGAACAATATATGGATGGAACTGCAATGGATCTGGAAGGAAGCAGTCATAGCCTAATTTATAACTGAGGTGTGGAAGTGAAACTCTAAGATGGAACAACAGAGTTTATTCTGCAAGAGGGGCAAGATTCCATTCTCTACCCCCCCACATTCACAACACCCCACCACCCCCAACAGAGAGACACAAGTCAGATCATTAAACTGATCACTTGGCCGCGCCATAGCTCAAGCGGCTAGTCGCTGGCTTCCCACCGCGGCAGCCTGGGTTTGATCCCGCGTCTGGTCAAGTGATTTGTGGTGGACAAAGTGGTGCTGGGGCAGGTTTTCTCAGAGTACTTCGGTTTCCCCTGCCAATCTTCATTCCACCAACTGCTCCACAGTCACCCTCACCTATCATCTGGGGCTGGTGCAATAGGCCAGAAGTGGCCGCAGTACAAGGGACGTAGTCCCACCCCACTAGCAATAAAAAAAAAGTGATCACTTGCTCACATACGGTCCTACTGTGAATCACATGACATCTTCTTTCGAGTGACATACTTCTGAGTCTCGGAATATCTGAGGTCCTCACAGCTGAATGTGATGTCATGTACTCCAGTATACATTTACTGCTCTGCTTTCTGGCTGCTTGTAGGCTGTTTCTTGCTTGGTTTACTCTTCAACCCTGAAGATGGAGCTAACATGTTCCTCCAAAACACTGGATGACTTTCAGTTATATCCCAAGAACTCTTTGAGTTCACCAATGTTTCAGAGTGCTTCTAGCCTGTTACTTGCTTGGTTTACCCTTTAGAATCTACTATTGTCTAAAAAATTTGAATGAAATGAAAAATGTACCTTGACCGTGCGCACATCTAGGACAGCATACGCATGTGTTGGGACCAGCCCTGACCTATCAGCTTCAGCCTCACTCATCTCACCCGTTGCCACAGTGACCAGTACATCCCCTTTATGAAGACGATTCAGCAGCTTGTCAAACAAAGCATCTGCATTAAAGTCAGGTTCACTGGCCCTGACTGACATGCGTTCTGGTATCCAGCCTGTGAGTGCATGAAGATCAATGTTCTGCAAAATCAGTTCAGATCACAATTTCAGCATTCCTTCAGAAGTATACTGACATGGGTTCATCTGTCAATATGGCAACATTATCACTAATCAATAAAGCACTGCATGAAAACTAACTCCATCGAGCAAAGGCCTTCTTGTGAAGGTAACAATCGCTCAGCTACTAAATTCCTAGCTTCTTATGCAAACCAAAGGCTTGCACTAAGTTCCGAAGAACCGAACAAACACTGGACAGCATTCTGTGCCAAATAAATCCAGTCCATATACACCCATTTCTTTAAGACCCACTTTAATATTATGCTCCCATCTATGCTTAGGTTTACACAGTCTCTTCCTTTCATATTTTCACACCAAGATTTTGCTTTATATATACATATGGACAGAGAGACATATAAAGTGATCCAAAATCATGTGAATGTGCCATAAAAAGAAAAAAAAAAGTAATGTATATTTCAATAGAACTCTTGAAACAACTCCAAGTAATAAATACAAATAAATGCGGCTCACACTATTGGATCCTGGGAAGTCATAACCTCCCATAACTTTCATGTAGGCCTTCTCCAGCAGCGAAATCCACAGTTCACCGTTGTTTGTTGAGTACGAGCACAACAGTCCCCCATGTTTGCCAACAGGCAAGTAATCATCAATTATAACTTTGCGGGGTATTCCATTAATATGCAGCTTTACCATGTACTTGCCTGCAAAGAGATCACAAACCACTCGTAATGCAAAGATCTGCTGCTGTCATGGGCCTCAGGAATGAACAGTATCACTACAGAAACTCACCAGTAATTTGTAACTTCAGCCAGTTCAGTCTAATCCATATCTTGACAATGTATATCCCAAAAACCATTTTAACCCTTTTCTGCATCCTTCCAACACTGAATCTCTAGAAATATAATTGTATCAATGAGCGTGCATCAGCGTGTCTAGTGACTGGGTTACAGTCTGCACAACTAGAGAATCACAGTTCATTCCCAAAGAAGGTCGCTGTGTTTCCCTTTGCAACCATGAGCAGACTAACCCAGGGACTATCCAGCCTCCTACCCAGTGGATGCAAGGGACTCTTTCTTTGAGGATATGGAAGCCAGGTCACAAAGCTAACATGCCTCCAACCAGTGCCATGGTTAAGTTGTCAAACCTCCATTTCCCAATACATCTTCATGGCATGTACTTAATTAAACACAGTGACAACTTTAAATTTACCTTCAAACTGTTTTACTTCCACATTCATCAATCTGTCACCGATATAGGTGATCTGGCCCACGCTGCAGCTACTGCGACATCTCATTCTAATTACAGTTTGTTGCTAGAGTGGCAATTTGTCACCTCAGTTAAATATTCTAAACACATGAACATTGCATGTCTCAAATTCTATAGGTCAACTGGCATAACAATCAGTTAGAATTCAACACAAAGTTGCAGCATCAGTTTCATTGGCTTCCATACTATTAACTTCCCCTGCTTTCTCCTGAATTCTTTTCCAGTCCTACGTTATCCAATGGTACGTCAAGACTGACATTCAATGCCATTTCCCAAGGATAACACACACAGTTATGATAACACGTCTGCTTTATACACTATACTAAACTTGACATATCCACATCATATTATCATCAACACAATACAATGAAATAAAAGACTGTTTGCTCATTCATGACCTTCTGTATAATTTACATCCATGCAAAGTGTTAATGCTCAACAATGTATTGTTATGGTATTTTTTTTATTGCTAATCGGGCGGGACTAAGTCCCTTGTACTGCAGCCACTTCTGGCCTATTGTACCAGCCCCAGATGATAGGTGAGGGTGATTGTGCAGCAATTGGTGGAATGAAGATTGGCAGGGGAAACCGAAGTATTTGGAGAAAACCTGCCCCAGCGCCACTTTGTCCACCACAAATCCCACTTGACCAGACCCGGGATCGAACCCGGGCCGCCACGGTGGGAAGCCAGCAACTAACTGCTTGAGCTATGGTGCGGCCATTGTTATGGTAACTCTAATTTGCATAATTTTATAGCTATCCTCTCATACACACAAAACTTCTTTATACACATACAGAGAGAAATACAGAACCATTACGTACATCAATAATATTTCAGAGTATTAAGATTTTAGAAACTGTACATATAAATGTAAGATTTAAGGTTTTCATGGCGGTGACAATGAAGATTGCCGTCTTCTGGGATGTGGTGCAGTGTAGATATTGTATAAACCGACGTTTAGGAGGAACGTATCGCCTCCATCTTCAGGGTGTAAGAATCTGGAAGCAAGGAACCAGCATGACCAGCCATGGCTGCTGGTGCCTTGCTTGTGGATTCTTATACCCTGAAGATGGAGGCGATACGTTCCTCCGAAATGACGGTTTACACAATATCTACATGGCACAACATCCCAGAAGAAGAAATTCTGTATATATATGAGTAGATGTCTTATTTATTACAAATATATGTACAGTTTGTTAAATCACTGGATTACATTAAGCAAACTGAGGCTTTTATGGCAGTGACTATGAAAATTACTCAAAGGATTGTCACACTTTACAGCAAGACATCAGAGTAGACAGTAAGCTTATGATGTGTTGTAATGACAGGTCTCTGCCTTGTCACAATCACTGACGAGACTGCATTCTAGGCTGACAGCTTGTTTCATTCTTAGACAAAAGTTATTTGGTCTGTGAAGCTCTCCTCTTGGGGCTTTTCTTACCAAATGGATTATAGATGGGCTCCTTCTTACTGTTCCGAGGATAGATGATTGATGTGACCAGCCGCCGTCCAAAACGACGTTCATAAAGAGCACTCACAGCAAGCGAGGCGACAAATGAACAATCAGACACAACCTATAATGTGACATTTACAGTTTAAACTTTCCTGCAATAATACAGTATTACTCCAAAATACACTACTTCACACATAGCTACAGAGTGATTTTTTCCAAATGAGAACCCAGTGTTAGGAACGTTAGTAATGTCAGAGGACTAGGGTGCAACATGTCATATAACAGAGGCTACCCCTGTTGTTAAGAGACAGAATTATTTGGAAAGGACTATCGCCCCTACACTTGCCAAATGTCACCACCACATAGGGCTACATTAAAAACAATGCCTACCACAATAACCCACACAATCTGGATGAAATGAAAATCAACATATTCAATACTAATTCTGACATTTCACCCCTGACGCTGCAGGCAGTGTCTACAAATGTGTTTTGTTGTGCTTGGTTATGTAAAACACACATCAGTGCACACTTTCTGTAACAAAACGCATTCTAAGCACCTTGCTCTGAATAATGTTCTCACATATAAATCACCATACTGCGCACATGAGTTTCACCAAAATTGCCCTAGCCCTCTGCCACATGATGCTACTATCATATGGATTTTCATTTTAAAAAAGGCACCCTGTATAATATATCTGTTGGCATGCAGTTTCTCACCACTCAACACATTCAACTTAATACCACAGACTGTTCTCCCAAAGAGAACAAATTACAATGGTCTGACCATATAAGAAGTACAGAAAGAACAAGGCCACCAAGAACGGAATTAGAATTAAAACTGAAAGGATAGTGACCTATTGAACAACTCAGAAACAAATGGTTCAGTCATGTACTGGGAGACATCAAAAAGAGGGAAAAGAGCTGTTAAGCATTTAAAAGGGAAGATTATGCCAAGAAAGAAGTGACTCGGGATTTTTCTTCCATCAACCCACACAAAATGAAACTGATGCAAGAATGTGGTGATGGTATTGGCTCAGTTATAGATCAGTATGGCTGAAAACTGGAAGTCTCCCATTAAAAAGTTTCACCATCTGCAAAATGGCCTATGGGATACATGAAAAAGTTATGTCTTATACAAACAAGGCTCTATTATGGACCAATATAGCTGAAAATCAGAACTGCCCTACAATTTTTCATGAAAGTCTCCCATATCAAATTTAAACAATATCTATGAAATAGTTTATTTGATGCACAGGAAAGTCCATTTATGGCCTTACGTAAATAGGATCAGTTATGGATGAAAACTGGAACCACTCAGTAACTTTTAATGAAACTCGCCCATATCAAATTTTAAGAAATGTTATCCAACGGCATAGCTCCTGATCACCTCCATAAAAGGCATTCTTTTGTCATTGTAAAGAATGCCTAAAATGCCAAGGGCTCTTTGCAGTACGATGACATCATCAGGTAGAAGATCATTAACTTAGAATATAAGCTAAATTGAGTAACAAATCATGATACTGCATTCATATCAGCTACAAAATAAGTAAACACATCAGGTAATTTGTCTTGGTTCTGTACCTTACCGTCTGTTTAATGCTGAAACAGTCGACATGTTGGCCAATCACCATCTTAGGTTCAGGGAAGATTTCATCAGGACGAGCCCAACGGACGAAGTCTCTCCTCTGCTTTGGTGACAGAGCAAGGTGTCCATCTCGGTCAGTGAAGGGAAGAGAATACTGGAAACGTTCCCCTAGATCCATATTCATGAAGGGCACATACTCCTTCCGGTTTATGTGTGATGTTTGGAGCAGAACTCTCTTCTCCTCCTCTGTGTAGGTGTCCTGGCCTCCTGTGACTTTCAGGTGTGCACTACTGCCCCTGTGCAACTGAGCTTTCCCTGCTCCTGCATACATCAGTCATATCACTAACCACAGAACTGTATTACTTACCCTTCTAAAGGGCCGTGCCATAGCTCAAGCGGTCAGTCGCTGGCTTCCCACCATGGCGGCCCGGGTCTGGTCAAGTGGGATTTGTGGTGGATAAAGTGGCGCTGGGGCAGGTTTTCTCCAAGCACTTTGGTTTCCCCTGCCAATCTTCATTCCACCAATTGCTCCGCAATCACCCTCACCTATCATCTGGGGCTGGTACAATATGCCAGAAGTGGCCGCAGTACAAGGGACTCAGTCCAACCCCACTAGCAATAAAAAAAATACCCTTCTAAAACTTGAATAAGCAAGCGTCACACATTGTGTGTAGAGAAACCGAAAAATTCTGTGTGTTCAAGATCTCACAGGATGGTTCTCCCTGCGCTTACTTAAGTACCATGCCATAGGGGAGTGGTAGTAATGCTCCATGCATTATGTCCTGGTCATTTCACTCCCACAGAAATAGTTTCCAGTACCCACTGGATAAATGACTCGGTGGGTCTGGATGCCAAGATAAAGAAAAGAATCTCTTGCCCTTGCCAGGATTTGAACCACAACCCCTCAGTAATTCTGTCCACAGCCTATTCACTATAAGAACTAAGCTATCACAGATCAACCATCATTTGTAGGTTGCAAATGTAATAATAAACTTTATGAAATCCATAACATATATCCAAAAATAATAGTCATACACTGGCTCACACTGAAGACTCTCCCATAAAAAGTGGATCATTATAAGTGAACACAGAAGAAAGAACATTCAGTATATTGTGTCTGTTAATTTCTCATAATATAATGTTTCTTGTTTCTCTTGTCATTGTACCTGCACCACTGCAGTTTCCTGCTGTGACCTTGGAGTGGGTGGAGCTACTACCAGATAAAGAAGCCTGGTTACTATAACTGCAATTGAAAAGTAGTTCATACTTTGTCATACTTTCATGCAGTCTGTCTTTACCTCTTTTACCTTATCTTGAAAACCACAAAATTTTCAGAAAAAAGTGTGCTGGGCCCAAAATGCGTTTTCTACAAAAGTTTTGTTCAAAATACTTTTCGCTTTTATGCTCAAGATATACATGCAGAAACATCTTCTCATCAAGTATATGCACTGCTGTCGGGTTTTAATCAGGGTTGGAATGTCTTGACACATTTTAGTACAATTACCCAGTATTAAAATCCAGTTGATGGTTTTCAAGTTATTACAGTCAGATGGACATGCCAAAGAAAATAGGTATATTTTGCAAACTTTTGCTGCAAATATACCATAAATGTTAAGTTCTTTATACCACTGTTGACATGAACATTCATCCTGGTTAAGTATTTTTACCAATCCTCCTCTTTTTGATTCTAAATTATGAAAAAGTCTGTACTTATATACAGAAAAGAATGTTAAGTTTAACACTCATAAGTTCCATGCTTAATTAAAAACACGTACAACTTTACTTTTGTTACACTATGTCGTACCCTAGAAGACAGTTACCTCTGTTGGTTGCAGCCGTGGCCTGCACACTCACATTGGGACTGGTGTACTCTGGCACTGAACACAATTTTGGCTGTACAGATACATGACTTGTGGGTTTCTCCTCAACCTGTGGCAAGATACCTTTCAGTTCCTCAGCCCGCTCCAGTGCCTGACGAGCCAAAGAAGCAAGCTTATTCTGAAGCTCAGGGTCTTGGGCTGATGACCTCTGGAACACATGAATGTAACTTGAGAGTACTATATGGTAAAAAGTAAAGCTGTCCCTGTAACAAATCATGAAGGCCCTTAAGGGTGTGAGAGGTCAAGGCTCCCACATTTTCTAGACAGTCGGTTCCCAGACGGCAGTAAGGTTGTCAGCCTTACGCACTGGCCACTCTTTACCCCCCAGGAAGATTCCTGGTATTCATTTCTGTTAGAGGCTGAGTTGACCCCAGGACCATAGTGTGGCTGGAAGGATTAAGTCCACTGAAAAATCCAGTGACTTCATCAGATTCAATCCCGCAACCTTTCAGCTTGTAGCATAGTACCTTGACCAACTATGCTACTGCATGCCTTGAATACTATAGGGTTAGGTAAGGTTTACTGTTCAGGGTGCAATAACATTTCATGGAATGTATTATAAATAACACCTCAGCACAAACACTGAGACAAAGTTTTTGTTGTTCTTAATTAACTGAGCACCATACCACAAAGGTGTGTTGTGGGGTGGAGGTATAGCTCCAACATTCTTAACCATGACACTAGATGAAGGTGAGTGGTCAGCTCACTCCTGCCACATTATCCCCCACCCCCCAGGAGAAACTCCCTGGTACCCTGGCTATGGGTTGGACAACTGAGGGGCTAGAGCTTGAGTCCCGGTAGGGACCAGGTCTGAGGCCCACCCAAACACCTATCCAATGGGTACTGGGGGTTTCCCCAGGGGTAAAGTGGCTGGAGAGTGAAACTGACCACTTACCTCCAACTAGTGTGCTGAGGTCAAGAAAATATGGATCTATATATCCACTCCCCCATATATCTTCACAAGCACACGGATAACTTTACTTTTTTTTTTACCTACTGTTCACAGTCAAGGCTAAACTGTAATTTGGTAGATAAGTACATAAATTTCACAGGAATAACGCGCCTGCATCTTCAGGGTAGAAGCAAATGTTGCATGGAATAGTGTCCGCAAAAAGCATCACTATATGAGATTTTAGATTCTGACATTTATCTCTGCTTACCTGCTACTCACCTGCACTAATTTCGCCGACAAGCGGCAGTCGCTCGGTCAGTATAGTTCACTTGCGAACTAAAATCACGGAGTTTTTTACTTGCAACTCATACACCTCCTTCTACAATGACTATGAAGGCAGATGGTTCTTCTGAGTGTGTCAAACCAAACTATTCAGTGTCACAGCCCAGGTGACCATATCATAATAGTGACCATTATAATATTCACAGCCTTGAGGAACTTAAAATCTCTTACAGTAAAATCAGTGCATACAGATATCTGCAACTGCATCAGGGGGCAGACATGAAGCACTTTAGGGGGATTCAAAGGGAGGAAGCCCCTCTTTCTGGATACTTACCGCGCGGATTCCCAGATCAACAGCCTGTGTGTACAGCTCCACAGCTTCATCTCTGTTGCCTGCCTCGTCTGCGTCCAGTGCCTGACAGAGCAAGAAGCGACACTGCTGCAGCTGTTTCTGACTCTCCGACAGCACCACAGACTGTACTGCAGCTTGCTGGTTCAGCCCTGTACCAGTTAAGTTACTGTCATATACCAAGAGTAGAAACATGCAGCTAATACAAAACTTTACGTCTAGTTTATATAAATGAAATTTATATTTTGAAAACCTTTATTTTTCAGGAACAGGGGGATTTTAGGCCTCCCAGTTTTATAGGGCTGGTGCCTTGTTTTAGCATTAAACAAGAAGTTCTGGGAAGTAACTCCTTACTCTCCTTTGGTACGACAGGGACTGCATAGAAAATGACATGTCCAACTGTTGGCAGCAGTGTTTCCTTTCCGGTCTTCCCTGAAGTTACATAAACAGGACAACTTACAGCTTTCATCAGTCAGGGACACACACATACCCTTTCATTTTTCTTTTTCAAAATAAACTAAAAAATGTTGATTATGCACTATGCCATGAAGACATATTGTGGAACGGAGGTATAGCTCCACCATTCTTGACCTTGGCATAGGATAGGCTATGTGGTGAATGCCCTAGGATCAATTCTCAGCGGTGCAAGATATCTCTCTTCTCCATATTGCACAGAATGGCTCTGAGATCTAACGAACCTCCTATCCAATGGGTACCTGGGGCTCTTTCCCCAGGGGTAAAGCAGCAAGGGTATGAAGCCTCCATCTACTCCAAAGGTCATGAAAAATAGAAATATACCTCCACTGCACCATACATCTTCATGGCATAGTGTTTAATTAATTATGCAGTGACATTATCTTTTTCGGAATAACTAGGATCAAAAATGCAACACATGGCTTGCTGGACCACATGCATGCACCATCACACACAAAAATATCTACCTGACGACCTTATAAGGTTGACTCATGCTGTAGAAGTAACATCTATAATACATGACAACACAGCACATCAGCCTACAACACAACAATCAGTTTGCCTTCAAGACAGCCTCTGCAAATTAAATCTGATACAAAGCTGATGAGGGTCAAAATAACTTTCAACAGGGCTGGTATAACTGGAGGCAAGAGGGGAGTTCCTGCAGCTGCGTGTATGGCCTACCTTGGACTCCCACCGCTATGTCTGACAAAGGGGAATGAGGGCCAGGCTCAACATTGGGAGTCCAAATCTATAAAATGTATGGATATTCATGTCTTGGGCCATGATGAAACAACCCAGCTTACTGGTGGGTACTGACAAACTGATCCCAGGGCTTTAGAAAACAAACCATTCACGGTTAAGACTTCCTCACAGAAGTTAATGGGAACATGGGTTTGAGCCCGAGAGAAATTCATTCAGTCATTCATGTTCATTCATCGTATAGATCAGATTACATTGATGTAGGACATGTCACATGATATAAATTATAAAATTATCAAAATTACAATAAATTCTTAACCAATAAACTAACAAAATATGTAATGATTGTTTACATCTAACATGTATCATTATTCAGTATTTAAGAATTTATCATTCATATAGTCTTCAATTGAGTAGTAACACCCATTAATCAGTAAATTCTTCAGTTCCCTTATAAACTGGTTTTTATTTTCAAGTTGTTTTATATTATTACGTAATTTATTATAAAAGATACAACCAGCAACTGAAGGTTTACTGTTATAAAGTTCCAAGTTATGCTCCCATTTATGGTAGTCATTGTTGTTTCTTGCATTGTGAGTGTGTACTTGTTTATTTACCCTGCAGTTACACTTATTAGTTATATATAAGATGGTTTGTTGTATGTACAACAAATATACTGTTAAAATCATCTCTGCACGATTCTAAAGGTTTTAGCCTTGCAGTGTACCTTACTGCTCTTTTTTGAAGAATAAAAATTCTTTTAGTAAGTGCCTTAGCACTGTGTCCCCATACTACAATTCCATATGTTAGAAATGGATAGATCAAACCATAATATAACATTCTTCTACCCTTTAGGTCAAGTATTTTAGCAAGTCTATTTATTATAAATAAGTTGCGGCTAATTCGACTGCAGGTTCTATCAATATAAGCATCCCAGCTCAAGGTGCTGTCAATTACTACCCCCAAAAAGTTTATACTTTTAACATTCTCTATTTCCATATTCTTGGCTAAAATGTTATATTTATGGTCCTGCCTACATTGCTTTGTCTGAAAAAAGATGCAGTGCGTTTTGGCTGGGGTTATGAATAAATCATTCATCTCAAAGTATTTCTCCACAACTTCAATGTTAGGTGAGGTTACATATTGGAGTTCATTTATATCTTGTCCCATACTCAATATTGAAGTGTCGTCTGCCTACATTATAGATCTACCTTGTGTTAGGTGAGGAAAGTCATTTATATATAAAATAATAAGTAATGGACCAAGGACTGATCCCTGAGGGACTACACTTTTAATTGGAAGGCTACTCGATAAATATTCCTTCATTTCGTTGATTTCCATATGTACTACTTTTACCTGTTGTGTTCTATTTGCTAGATAGGATTTCATTAACATATGTGGAATAACGCAAACAGCATATTTATATAATTTTTCCATAAAAATGTTATGTTGAATACAATAAAATGCTTTGGTAAGTCTAATGATATGCAGTTTTTTTTATTTTATCATTCAAGTTATCTATTATATTTTCAATAACTGTAGCAACAGCGCATTAGTAGAATGTTTTTTTTAAACCAAACTGAAATTTATTTAATATATTATGTTTATCTAGGAAGGCTGTTAATTGATTAACTATTACTTTTTCCAAAACCTTAGAGAAAGTAGGAACAAGTGTGATTGGACGATAATTACTTGCATCTTCCTTAGTCCCCCCTTATAAATTGGGGAAAAGACCGATATTTTTAATATAGATGGAAAAATTCCATCTCTAATTGAGGCATTAACCAATTCTAAAAGCAGTTTAGAAATATAAGGTGTACATTTTTTAGCAAGTAAGGTGAGATATCTTTATTCGCCATACTGTGGATTATTTTAATCAAATCGGCCTCTGTTATTTCAAGCAAAACAAACGAGTCTTTTAAGCTAACTATGTTGTTAATAGTTTGTGGATGGATTAAATTTTTATCAAGTATAAGACTATTAACAGTTTCTGCAAAGGTTTTATTAAATATATTACAAGTTCTACTTGGGCTTGAAACTATTTCTTTTCCATCTAATAAGTATATATTTCTAGTAAGTATATTATTTAGAGAATTTCCTTCATGATTTAAAAATTTCCACAATGCTTCTGGAATGTTTATTGATCTATTTATAATATTCTGAATATAATTTGCTTTTGCAGTTTTTATGATTGTATTGTATTCTTTTTTATATGCTTTATAAATGTTTTTATAATGCTTTTATATTCCTGAGATTTGCATTGTATATAAAGATCATACAAGTTTCTTAATTTGTTCTGGCTATGACAACAGCCTTATTTACCCATGCAATGTTTCATCTTACCTTTGGGCAGGCTATATTAAAATAGTAGTTAAAAATGCTATAAATGGAGTTCCATTTGTTCTCTATATCATTTTCACTAAACACCTCAGTCCGAGTTTCAGTTTGTATAAAAGAACAAAAGCAGGTTATATTGTAGTCTGATAAATCCCTAACCTCTTTATAACAACTTATTTGTAGTGGTGCGGTCATATTAATAGTTATACATTGTGCATAATAATCCGAAAGTAGGCTATTTATAACATTAGTATAACAGCGATTAGCAGGTAATGTTTTGATCTATAATCGTTGTCGTACTCTCAGTTACTCGAGTAGGAATATTTATTGTCATAGTCATGTTATAAGCATTCATGATATCTAATAATTGCTTATGACCACATCCATTTTCCTGGGTATTTATATTTAAGTCTCCAACAAGAATGACATATCGATCTGTCTGAACAAGCTGCTCCAATACATCTATTAGTATGTTAGAAAATTCATATATTCCACCACTTGGTGATCTATATAATGCAATAATTATAAGTTTTATCTTGCCACGTTATTTCTATACCAGTAACCCCCAGCGTTTTTTCTATACTTTTTCCTGTAACCCAATTCAAGGGTTCACTTTGCACCATGTTACTGGTACAGTAAATAGCTATCCCCTCCACCTTTATATTTTTTCCTACAAAAATATGAGACTAGAGTATAACCTTCTAAATGGGGGAATCACCTGATACGCTAATGATCCAAGACAAATGAAGGCACTAGAGCTGGGGTATGCAGACGTGACAAGAGGAGGAAGTTCAGATTTTGCCTTGAACAATACACCACTGTGTTACAGGCAGAAGTGTATACCATAATGGTTTGTGTAGCAGAGAATATGGACAGGGGCTATGAAAAGAGGACAATTTACATTCAATCCAACAGCCAAGCAATAAGCAAAGCACTTGAAAACTACCAGATGAACACTAAAGCGGTCTACCACTGCAACCATTTCCTAATGAAATTGACTCAACAGATCACAGTTCAACTGATATGCATGCCAGATCACAGGAAAATGATACTGCTAATTGGTTAGTGAGAGATGGCTTTGGATATCTACTAACAGGTGATATCTTGGTCAGAGTTGCCAAGCAAGCCATACAAGAATTGAAGAACAATGACCACCATGAATACTGTAGTCTACATCTGGACAAAAACATGTGAAAGGTTTCCTTCAGGAACCCTCAACCAACAGAATTTGGGAAGGCATCTGAGCCAACTTACTAGACCATTCACAGGACACTAACTCAAGAGGATACCTATTCAAAATGAGATTAAAAAACATCTGCAAAAGGTGCCATGACAAAGATCCATCAGTGTCATGTCCTATGTCACTATGAGGCTCTAGCTGAATTAAAGAGTTTGTCACATGCAGCTCTACTTCAAGAAACGAAGTAACTATCAATAGGCCCCAGAACTGAACCACTGCACTTCATTTGAAATGCAGAGTATTAGAGGGATAATTTTAAAAAGGCAATCCACAGCACAACTGTGGGCAGTAACAGTCAGCACCCACCTCTTGATATCTAATCTAATCAAAGAACTCACCACATAACTTTCATCCGTTAAATCTTCTCATTAATTGAAATACTTCAAATAAAGAAAGTCACTACTTTGACAAAGCATACAATTCTGAACACACTAAAAACTCACTAAGCTGATCAAGTGCCTGAGCACGCTCCTTATACTCAGCTGCCTTTTTTGTCCACGACTCTTTGTTTCCATCATCGGCAGTGCCTGAGATAGCTAACTCAAGAAATCTTGCTGCTTCGCGGTAGTAAAATGCAGCAACTTCATGTTGCCTGTCACGATCAAATTGTATCGCACGTGTTGAAGATGTCAAGGCATCTTCCACTAGCCCTTGTACATTCCAGCTCATCTCTCATCTATATTCTGTGCAAAAAAAAAAAAGTACGTAAATTAGGCATCTGTTGCAAATACGGCACGCAGGCATAACCTTAATCTAGACTTATCATGCATACAATTAATGCTATCATGACAGTCACATTTCTTCACATACAGTTCACTCTACCCATAGCTTTCAATGACTGACTTTACTCTTCATTGGTTTGTACGTTTATAACCACATTTACAAATACCTGCATGAAGAAGGCAGATGCTTTCAGGCAGCACGTAACAATACATTGTGCTTGGGGTCTAATTCTGTCACTTCTAACGCACAGTTTACACATTAAACAGTAACTCAAGCTTCTAAACTTATTAATGGTTCCTATTACATTACAGGGTATATTCCTCTAACGTGAAACTTCGAAACAGCGTTGTACCCAAAACATACTCACCCACATAAAACAAGCAAATTATGTTCTTTTCTGTTATTAAAAGTCATGCTGTTTAAGCTATTGATTCAAATGAGACGCCAACGTTGTTAAATATACGACGTTCCATTTAGCAAGACCTTATTCCAAAACAATTACACAATTAGTCATATACCAACATGACCATTTCGTCCAATTATTGATACAACACTCATTATCCGCCCTGGAAGTTGCCATACAATGAGCACAGTAATACCATAGGAACCGTAATACTGCTCTGTGGAAGCGTATATAGGCGAAGGCTCACCAAGGCAACTAGCAACCGCAACGCAACCGCAGTTTCAGAGTAATGTCGCCGATTTCAAGCATGCAACTGGTTTCCAGATTAGCTGGCGCACACTGATGAAACTTGAGTTGGATTATATATTTATTTATTTATTCTATTGTAAAATTCCGTCGATCCACTCTAGGTTACAAATACGCCTGACGGATATAGAACCAGTCACAGACAAGTAACTAAAATACACATGCTATGAAAGTAAGTATAGGTCAGATCAGACATTAAACCAAACTATGTAAGTTTTGAGGTTTTCACGGCGATGACAATGAAGAAAGTTGTCTTCTGGGTTCCTCCGAAACGTCGGCCAAAACGAAGAATACACGGTGCCTAAACCCAGAAGACAACTTTCTTCATTAAACAAAACTGTTTATTTCCTACTTTAACCTTAAACATAACATCATAAATTTAATATTGTAAAAAATTATAATATCAAAAGGTAAATGATGACATATTTATGCCAAAATAAAGCACCTATGAGACATAAAACATTAAAATTTCACATTAAAATTAGTAATTACTATCAAAAAATCCTTCAGTGAATAAAAAGAATTCAATAGAAGGTAGTTTTTTAGAGTATTTTTAAATTGATCATTATTATCAGACAATTGTTTTATGCAAGGAGGTAAGTGGTTAAATGCCTTTATACCTATATAATAAACACCATTTTTATAGACAGACAACCTTGGTTGTGAAGGGTAAAAAATATTTTTACCTCTGGTGTTGATATCATATAACTCTGAATTTGTTTTAAATAAGGAGATATTATCAATTACAAAAATTAGTAATGAAAATATATACTGAGAATAAAACGGTAATATATCTAGTTACTCAAACAACTCAAATTAGGTAACAATTTCCCGCCCAAGTAGTTTCCAACGCCTCTGGTAGATGGGGGAAATATCAGGTACCGACGGCCGACCTCGTTGGCTGAATGGGGCTGATAGCACGCACCAGTACCTGTAAGGTAAGGGGACAGTAGAAATTAAAGGGGGACGCACAATGGACCAATAACTGGTCTAAGTGCATGGGGAAACCCACCCCTCTAATAATAATAATAATAATAATAATATTTAAACAACTCCCTACAGGAATCCCTATTTCTGGAATTTGTAATCATTCTTATGGTCTTTTTTTTTT